>NC_133658.1:263339567-263499567 GCF_037893015.1 Macrotis lagotis | reverse complement strand
GCTTTATCTCATGCTTTCCTTGTACTCTATGATTTAGACCAACCGAACTATTGCACAACATGATCACATCTTCTGTATGCACTGTTTTTTTTCCTGAAACATACTAACCTCCTTCCCCCTCTTTACCTGTTGAATTTCTATCCATCCATTTAAGCTCAATGTAGATGCTTCCACTTCTATAACCTTTCAGTTTCCCCACTGAACTTACACAACACTGTGCTTTGTATCTTTCCAAAGAACTATCCTGTAAAGTTAATATACAAATACAAATAGAAATAAAATACAAATAAATGCAATTATTTATCATGTCTTTTTTTATAAGAGCAAGAACCATGCATCAACTGAATTTTGTTATCTCCTTCAGTGTCTGGTTCTAACTTATTTGACTAAAATAAAATCTATCTTAGTTTACAGATAGCAAGTGCTTACTAAATGTTGGATGGTCAGATGAAACATTCTTTTTCTTAGAAGAACAAAATTCCATTATACATATATATGTAATAGATGCAAAAGGTAAATGTGATTACATAGAATGCTGTCTGTGATTCTCTGTTCAACAATGTTTTAGCCAATATTTGTTCCAGGGTTTTCTTTAAATTTCTCATTGGAATAGTTTAGTATTTTCCTTTTATCATTATGTCTAGTTATTCCATAGAAATAGGATTATTGTTGCTAGTGGGTTTGTTTTGTTTTGTTTTGTTTTTATTGTTATTTTATTTCTCTCCATGTTTTCTTATGGGTTGAGAATTTTGTGTTTAGGAAAGAAGGAAATTACTATTTATTAAAAGTCTACTATGTGCCAAACATTGTATTAAGAGCTTTTCAAAAATTATCTCATTGGATCTTTACGATAACCCCTCAAGGGAGGTGTTTTTACCCATTTTTAAAATTAAGGAAACTGAGGCAAGCAGAGGTTAAATAACTTGCCCAGGATCACACAACTGGTAAGTATTTGAGACTACCCATAAACTCATGGCTTTCTTGACTCCAGGCCCAGCACTCTAGCCACTGAACAACCTCATTGTCCCTGGAAAAAATGTTTCTTTTAATCATATACTGTTACATTAGGTCATTTTAAAAATAAATATTTTAACTGTCTTAAAAAGATGATACTCCCAAGAAGTGGTTACTATGCAACTGAATATTTCCTTTCCTTTCCTTCCTTCCTTCCTTCCTTCCTTCCTTCCTTTCCTTCCTTCCTCCTTCCTTCCTTCCTTCCTTCCTTCCTTCCTTCCTGCCTTACCTCCTTCCCTCCTCCTTTCCTTCCCTTCCTTCCTTCTTTTCTTTTTCTCCTTCCTTCTTTGCTCCCTCCCTGCTTTCCTTCCTTCCTTCTTTCCTTTCTTTCTTCCTTCATTTTTCTTCTTTCCTTCTATCTTTATTTTCTTCCTCCTTTCTTTCCTTCTTTCTGTCCTTCCTTCCTACCTTCTGTCCTTCCTTCCTCTTTCTTTCTTTCTTTCTTTCTTTCTTTCTTTCTTTCTTTCTTTCTTTCTTTCTTTCTTCCTTCCTTCCTTCCTTCCTTCCTTTCTTTCTTTTCTTTCTTTCTTTCTTTCTTTCTTTCTTTCTTTCTTTCTTTCTTTCTTTCCTCCCTTCCTCTCTCCCTCCCTCCCTCCCTCCCTCCCTTCCTTCCTTCCTTCCTTCCTTCCTTCCTTCCTTCCTTCCTTCCTTCCTTCCTTCCTTCCTTCCTTCCTTCTTTCCTTTCTTCCAGAACAGTCTGGCTCAAGTGGTTACCTCTGGATGTCTGGAACATCATGGCATCATTTAGAATCTAAAACACTGAATTCAATTACAGTCAAAGCTCTTTTATGTTTGAGTAGAAATAGTTTCTCCATCTACTCTTATGATAGTTCTCTGACTGTGTGGTGAAATGGACTTGAAATCAGAAGAGCTGGGTTTGAGTTTTGGCTTTAACACTTCTTATCTGTGTGACCTCAAGCATATAAACAAGCACTTACTTATACATCATTTTATATTATGCATTTTGAATTAGAAAGTGCATTAGAAAGTTACATTTGGGATCACCAAGAAAGAGGGTACAAAGTAAATAGAGAAGAATACCTGGGCAGAACCCTGAGGAGTGAGATGTGGATAGTGATCCAGCAAATCCCAGTCCCTCTAGACTTGTGCCTTAATCTCATCCTCTCCCATCTCCTCTAGTTTTCCCCTTCAGTCATCCCTTTTGCTCCCTAATTTTCAACCTCTTATTAGCCACTATAATTGAGGAGTCATCTCAGTCCCTTACTCTTTGACTTCTACCCATACCACCCTCCTCGACTGCTCACCAACGATTTATTAAAGTTTTGCTTTTTTCTTAGTGCTCTATTTACTTGATACAAAAGAAAAATTTGTAATTTTTCATATTCTTCAAGGAAGGCCTGACTTAATTATCATTCTTTTTCTGTTACCTGTAAACATTTTCAAGTCTCTTCTATCTATATGTTTTCCTTTCATAGAAAGACTAGAAAAAGCTGTCTATGCTCACTGCTTCTGCTTTCTTACCTCCCATTCATTTCTCATTTTCTTATGTCTTCCATCACCTACATTTTCCCATAATCCCACTCTTTTTTGTCTACTTGACCATTTTTTGCCACTATTGATCACTTTGTCCTTCTAGATACTTTTTCCTCCCTGAGTTCTCATATATTCTTCTGTTATATTTCTCTTCTTATCTGTGTGGTTAATCATTCTCAGGCTCATTTGTGGGATCATCATCTACAGCTTATACTTTATACATGGCACTACTTAAGGGCTCTGTCCTGTGTCCTCTTTATGTTTCTCTCTATTCATTTTTTTTCTTAGTGATCCCAATAGTTTTCATAGATAGTTATCATATTAATACAGACTTTCATATTTACATATATATATATATATATATATATATATATATATATATAGCCCTTTATCCTTCTCCTGAACTCTAGTCTTGCATCTCTAAGACCTCATTATCTTTCTTTTTAAACCCAACCCAATTCCTAACTTTCCTATTTCTGTCAAAGGCGCCAGTATTCTGTTCATCCAGGTTTACAGTCTAGGAGTCATGCTTCACTCTTATTCACCTCCTACATCCGATTGCTTCATCTTATTGATTGTGCTTCTACATATCTCACACTCATCATCATCCAGTTCAACCCTTTCTCACCTCTCACTCGGAACTATGATGAGAGCATAGACCTGGCAATATTACCCCTCTGCTAAAGCAGCTGCAGATAGGATAAAAATCTGAATGCCTTTGTTGTGAATTTAAGAGCCTTTCATCCAACCTCTCTTTCCAGGCTAATCATATATCACTCTCCTTCATACTTGTAGTTTTGCCAAAATTGGTTTCCATACACAGCAATATGCTGGTAAATGTTTAACAATGGACTCCAGAAAAAAATGTACACAACACATTTTAAAGTTTAATATGCATAATTAGTATTTTCTCCATCAGTTTCTTAAGTTGGGAGTTCAACAAAACAACAAAGCTTTGATTTATAGTGTTTGCTGATTTCTGAGGTATAAATGCCACATTGAAAAATTAACAATTGCCTCTTGTGAGCCATTTGGAGCTGACCCCAATGCATCCCTGTCTATACACAACATCCTTGAGACCTTTGCACAGGCTTTCTATTCTCCAAGTTTAGAATATTTTCCCTCTTCCCCTCTGTCTCTTGAAACCTGTAGCTGACTCCCTTTAAGGCTTAAACCTAGTGCTACTTCCTTCAAGTTGATTTTCCTGTTTTCCTCAGTGCTTAATATCAACACCACACAATCACTTATACTTTATTCTGTATGTATATTGTTTCAACTTTTCTGTGAACATGGCATATTCACTCACTAAAATTCAAATTTCTTGAGGGCAAGGACCATTTTACGTTTGGATTTCGGTCCCCATTATCTACTACAGTGCTTGGTTGATTTAATACTTATGATTATGATCTTATATGGTTATTGTGAGAAAAAAGGAAACTTACAACCTTATAGAAATGTGACACCCTAAGGCAGACTGAATAGTTCCTATATGACTTTCAATGTTACTCAGAATTCTGAGCAGCCTATTGTTCTCAGACCTGCAGCTTGCACATACTTTGTTCCCAAGGCTCCATTTGGGCCTTGTCAGGGCCATCATGTTATTAGCCTGTGTGATCTTCCCTAAATATGTCATGTTATGTTTCAATGCCAACCATGCATATAAATGACAGGGATTCCAAAGTATGGCTAAATCAATTATGGATATAGCTCACTCTTCTTTTCAGAGTTCTGAAATTGAAATACCCTCTCCTCATTATAGAAAGGCAAAAGACTACAGGCAACATCAAATGTGATCAATATTGTTTTACTTAAGTAGTTCTTTGTTATGGGGGGGGGGGTGGAAGGTCTGGGAAGGGATGGGGGTTTGACTTATTGACCCATATTTAGTGAAACATCCTCCCAGAGATCTAGAAGATATTGGAAAGACATCAACTATACCAGATCATTCATGAGCTCCAGAATTTTGTCAAAGGATCATAGATTTAGACCTGGAAAGTGCTTTAGAGATCATCTAATCCAATCCCATCATTTTTACAAATAAAGAAACTGAGACAAAGAAGGGGGAACAAACTTGTCTAAGGCCACACAGGTAGTAAGGATCATTGGCAGAAATTTGAAACTTTTCTAGAACCAACGTGCATTCTACTATACCATTTTGCTTCCTAAGGTAAAAGAAGATAATAGGGTGCAAGGTGGAAATGGTTTATTTCTTCTTATTTGTTGGATTTTTTAGTCCAACATGAGTGAGAATATTCAGTTTCTAATTGCGTAATATTTGTACTTTTTCCTATCTCTTTCTATTTCTAATTTTATGTTTACCCTTTCTCTCTCTCTCATATATATATATAGATAGATAGATAGATAGATAGATAGATATGTATGGATGCATATATAAATATATATATATATAATTTTTATCTCCATTCGAGTTAGTTGACTCTGTCTGTATATGTTTCTTTTGATTTCAGTTCAATTCAACATACATTAAATACCTGCAGTTCAAATTAGTGTGAGAGATGGTAAATTTTGGTAAGATGCTTCCTTTTTCTGATAGTTTGCAAACCCCAACAGAGAGAAAATTTTCAGTGCATGAGAAAAGTAAAAAAAATGTAGTGATGCATAAGGTCTGAAAGGGACAGTTAGGAATTAGGAAGACAGGGAAGAAGTGGAAATATGAGTAGGAAGTCAACCAGTGAAGAGTATAAGGGGACATTTTAGCATATTGAATATGGACAAAGGTATGGAGAGGAGGGAGCACAGAAAATATTCTGAAACAGGAGTAGTCTAGTTTGCCCTGAATTTAGTGTACATGGAGAAGAGCAATATTTTATATATATATATATATTATATTAATGGTTTTAAAAGTAATTTTTATTTCTTGATGGTATTCATTTGACATAAGACCCTTCCTTATAATCAATAAGCTTTCTCAGGCAAAACAAATTAACATATTGGTCTTGTCTAAAAATGGTCACACCTTGTTCATATCTGAAAATATCTATGTCATTCCTGAACTATAGCCTCTCATTCCTGTGTGAAGAGGTATGAGGCATCCTTTACCTTTTGCCTTTGATTATTTTACCCATAGTTTTTTTTTTCTTTTTGAGAACCTATTTCCTTAGATTCTACAAATCTTCTGAGGCAACCAAATTCCATAGAGGACAGAGTTCTGGACTTGAAATCAGAAACACCTAAGTTAAAATGTGTTCTCAGATACTAGTTGTGTGACCCTGGACAATTCCCTTAATACACATACACATATACATTACATATATATACATACCACCCCCCCACACACTCACACATTTATAGTTAATTTGGTTCTGCTCACTTTAGTCTGGATCAGTTCAATGAAGTTTTCCTATTTTTCTTGGAATTTTCCATATTTGTCATTTCTTACAGCACAATAATATGCCATTATATTCACATATTTGGATCAAATTTGACAAGTTATCAGTTCCTGGAAATAATGTGATGATCATGGAACAAAACTCCATAAAATAGTCAACACATAAATGTGCAGATGGGACATTTCTTTCTGTCTAGAGCAAAGTTCTATGGCATAAATTTGGAAAAGAAGTGAATGAGAGACATTAGACTATGCAGGCATTTGAAAGGTAGTCTATGAAATTTGAATTTAGTAGGAAAGAGAGACCCAATGGAAATCTTCAAATAGTCAAGTGACATGAGAGGCAGCTCATATGGCATAGCTGACAGAGAAGTGGCTTTGGAGCTTGGAAGACCAGAGTTCAAGTCTCATCTCTTACAGCTACTGGCTCAGGGACTTGGACAAGTCAGGTAATTTCTCCATGTTCTAGGCAAGCCTCAAAGACTTTAAGCCATCTGATTCATTGAGGAACTCTCTATGCCAGTAAAATCACATTTCTAATCCCTATCTCAAAAATCTATACACATTTAAGGAAAATTCTTTAGCCCTATGTTAACTTAAGCTATCATTGTTATTTTATTTACAAATATACCTTTTTCCTGTAGTTTCTAATTAAATTGAAATATTCTCAAGGAAGAGGATCAGAAAGCAAGAATTATGCCTTTGTTTTTCTAATGTACAGGGGCCATATGTGTGCAGGCTGTGGGTTTACCTGAGAACAAAGGCATATTTAGCATTAGGAAGACAAGCTATCCCAGCTTATTTACTTAACATTTGAAGAATCAATATATTTTCTTTTTTTTTTTTAGATTTTTTTTTCAAGGCAATGGGGTTAAGTGGCTTACCCAAGGTCACTCCAAGGCCCGTGCTCTATTCATTGTGCCACCTAGCCACCCTGAGTCAATATATTTTCAAGTACTTAGCCTAGAACTTTTAAGCCAGTACTTGAGCCTTTAGAATTTTGTTTGCATGGTAATTTTTAAAAATAGTCCTTTGAATTTATAGTTTTCTTTTCTCTTCAAAAAAAAAGACCAGAGCATGTTTTTTTTTAGAATATAAGATAATGCCATAATTAAATGTTACCCTACTCTTAAAATAAAACTTGGCAACTAATTTACAAAAGGCTTTTTTGAAAAATTGACATAGGTTTTCACCACAAAATTGTACACTAGGGGAAATGCCATATTTTGAATGTATTAAGGCAACTAGGGAATTAATCTCAATATGAAATATAAGAAAAATGAATTTGCTACATTACAATACTTTTCTTGCACACAAATTCTGCCTCTTCTTTATTGACTAAGCTATAACACAATCAGTTAGACTTTAAGGAAAGACTGGTATAGACTTAGTACATTATTCTTTCTCTAATAGAGTTTATTTTGTTTTTGTCATTTTGTCCATAGTTTTTTTTTCCTTTTAGAGAACCTATTTCTTTAGGTTCTATATATTCTATGGAATATGTAGAAGTAAGTTCATTACTTTTAATCTTCATTCACAAAAGTTTCTTTTAAAAATTTTTTTTAACTAGTGAAAATGAAAATCTATCCAGTGGGGAAGATAAATGAGCCATTACCTGCTTCATTTTTGTAATGATGTGATAGGACCCTTGAAAGGACATAATATTCATCATGCTTGGTGAAGAGTAAGGCATAAAGAAATCATGTGGCTTGGCTGGAAGATCCCAATAGGGAGAGAGAGACAGAGAGAGAGAAAGAGAAATAGAGAAAGAAAGACAGACAGACTCAGAAAGACAGAGATTAGGGAGGGAGGGAGGAAAAAAGAACAAATCTATCCTTGATAATTTACATTGTTCCTGGATTTACAACTGCATCAAATGATCTCTTAATATACTATAGCCATGTATTCAAGACCTATTATCTTTCTAATTTTACCTTCTGCCATTCCTGGACTACTTGCTATCCCCACATTTGCTCTATAGTTTTCACTTGTTTGTTTGTTTTGTTTCCATCTCTTTGGTAACACTGTTTCCTGTAACTTGGAAATCTTTCTTCCTTCTCTCTCTGCCTGTTCAATTACTCACTGATCTTTGCAGTCCTGTTTACATGCCATCTCCTCAGTAAAGCCTTTCCTGACACCCTGGCCAGTAATAATTGACTCCTGAAGTCCCATAACTCTTTTTGCCTTTTTTATATACAAATCATTATGTTAATTTTTTATTATATCTAGGGACTTTGTCTTATCTAAACTTTGCATTTCTCTAGGAAGCTAGTATTATATATCCTGCATATTGTTGGTGCTTAATATAGCAAATATTTATCTAATGGAATTGTATGCCCTCTCTAGCTGTGATTCAGGGATTATAAATTTGAGTTGACTCTTCTCCTCTCCTTCTTTCTGTGGTTCTAAGATTCTGAATCTCCATTTAGTGTTAGGTTACTAGTCCATGCAGTGTTTCAATTTTTAAAATATGTCATTTTTTCTTTTTTTTAATTTATATATTTTTAATTTGTTTTTCCTACTACATGCGACAGTGGTTTTCACTGAACTTTTTGTTTTACATTTTTCTCCCTCCCTTCTCCCCCTGAAAGAAAGCAATCTAATATAGGCTCTACATTTATAACCATGCTAAACATAGATCCATATTAATCGTATTGTAAAAGAAGAATCAAATCCAAATGAAAGAAAAAAATTAGAGAGAATAAAATGACACAATCCATAAGACAACTTTTTAAAATTGAAAATAGTAAGTTTTGGTCCAGTTCCTTCTTTGGATATAGATGTTATCTTCCACCACAGGTCTTAGAATTGTCTTTGATTATTGTACTGCTGAAATGAACAAGTTCATCATAGTTGATTATCACCCAGTATTGATATTAGTGTGTATAATGTTTTTCTGGTTCGACTCATTTCACTCAGAATGTAAGTCTTTCTAGGCTAAAAATATATATATCATTTTTAAAGGCAGTGTGGTATAGTCATTAAAGCACTGAACTGGGAATTGGTTAGATTTGTGTTTAGACTACTTCAAATACTTCTTAGTTGAGAGACCCTGGACAAGTTGCTCAACCTCTAGTTGCTTCAGTTTACTCATTTATAAAGTGAAAATGTTGACTTTGATCACTGAAGTCTCTTCCAATTTTAAGTTTATGATCCCTTAAGTATTTCCCTCCACTAAAGTCCTGTCATATGTCATCATGGCATAACACACTCTTCTGAGCTCACCCTCCCAATTCAAAATGAACTAGGAAAAAAGTATAATCAGTTATATTCCTGAAGTGCAATTATCACTTTTCCCCTTAGGGTGCCATCATATAACCCTGGGAATAAGGAAGGGTGTGCTGACATTATCACTATCAAACCCTCATCCAGTTTGCTCCCCAATTTTGGTATCAATTAGCGTTCACAAAGGAATATTTACTTAAAGGATAGAACATGGAGAAAAATTATAAAACAATCCCCCAAACTGGGAACATACTCTTTCTTCTGCACACAAAATTATTGTGAGAGTAAGTTCAAACTTGACATACACAGATATATATGTAGGGAACAAGTGCAGCAGTTCCTTGCCTTCAGATCCTGGCTTTCCCCAACATAGAATTCTCATAATGCTTAATTGAAGGAGTGGCCTTCCTAATGGATTTATGTGATCAGCAGGGATGGATAGGACATCTTAGCTGATCTGTCAGTCTACTGGATTGAGTCAAACTGGTTGCTCACTTGTTGCATTGGTTCCTCACTGTACTCATCTTTGCTATTTTTGATTCTGGTTAGTAAGACATCTCTCTGAGGGCCTTGGTGAATCTCTTACTTTCATCCGGGAAGACCCCTTTCTGAATATTCATTCACCAAAATCAGGAGGGAACAGCTAAATGGCACTGTGGATAATGTACCAGGTCTGGAGTAAGGAAAACTCATCTTCCTGAGGTAAAATTAACCTCACACTCTTACTAATTGTATGACTCTGGGTAAGTCAATAAGCTCTATTTGCCTCAGTTTCTTCATCTGTAAAATGAGCTGGAGAAGGAAATAGCAAACTACTCCAGTATCTAATGCTAAGAAAATCGTGAAGAGTTGAACAGGACTGAAAAACATCTGAACCAGACAAGAAAGACCAGGAAGGAAGAAACATATCAGAAACATTGTTCCTATGCACTCAAGAACACTTATTCACCTAGCAGCTCATAGCTGTCCTTTCTCACTAAAAAGTCACCAGGAAAGAGAGTAGAGATTGTTTGAACCATATGCATGTATGAAGTTCAGTTCTGGCTTAGTCTAATCATTATCAGTCTTTTCAACTCTTCAGCCAACCAGGAAACTTTTCATCACTCCATACTACCAGACCTCAGCTCATCTTGGGCTCCATGTATTAGATTAAACCAAGCAAGGAATATTGCTGAATATCTAAAGTGGATGACAGCACCTCTCCTTCACACATGCCTGGAAGACATTCCTTCCCAAGCTTCCCTATGCTTGTTTGTTATGACAGCTGAGCATTCTCAAAGAGGTTGAAACATGTGCTGTCCTCAGCAAATCTCTAGTGTTCGTTGAACTCTTTATCTGTATCACCATCTAGAACAGTTCTCTAAGGTCCTTGAGGAGCTTGAACATCCTTCTTTCACTTGCTTCTCAAGTGCTACATGGCAAAGAATTTCAAAACTCTAACGGGGTTGTGTCTTGAAGAGGAAGCTAGTAACACAGTAGCTGGAGCACTGGGTCTGGGATCAGGAAGATCTGAGTTCAAATTCAACCTTGGGCAAATCACTTAACCTCTGTTTGCCTTACTTTTCTCTACTGTAAAATGAGGATAATAGTAACACCCATCTTACAGAGTATTGTGAGATATTAGTAAAAAAATGCTTAGTACAAAGTAGGAACTATAAAAATATTTATCCCATCCCATTATTCCAAACCAATCATTTTAGCAAATCTTATCTAGTCACACAGAAATCACAATTTCCCTCAAATACATTTAGGCAGTCAACAGATAAAGAACATTAGATAAAATTCATTAGAAGTTATTACTTGATTAGAACTTAACAATAAACTCTCTTGGAACCTGAAGCAGCCTCCTCTACAATTACGGCAATAATGAAAAGAAAAAGGTAAAGGAAGTGAAACTTTCTATTTCAAAGGGAAACTTGATCTTTACAGATCATCCCAGATTTTTGCCTTAAACGCTCCCCCATATGTGCTCCTTTTAAAACTCGGCTGTGAATTCTTAACCATGATTACAAAAATGTCTTTTTTCTTATTGAATGTGTCAAAATCTTAAGATTGTCTTGCCAAGAACCTACTCTATAAAACAATGAAACTTCAAACCTTCTGCCAAAAGTAGTAATACTGATTCAATCAAAAGGAGGGCTTCTCTACATATGTCCTGTTTTGCAAATATTGACATTAACTCTAACACCTCCAGCATAACCTGGATAGTCTATATTTTAGCATTGTTTTTAACATTCTTTTATGTGTAAAAAAAAAAAACATCTCAGAGGTAGGTGAGTCCATGTTGGTAAAGATGAGACTTTTGACCAAATTGTAATGTAATGTAAAAACCAGTTAATTATTCAACTAATATTGGTTAAACCAAGAATTCTTGATCCTTTGGGCTGTCAAGTGAAACCTATCTTGGGATAATATTTTTAAATAATTGAAGGAAATGCTAAATTTCATGTAGCAGCTAGTGAAAATAAAGATTAATTTTTCCCCCATTCTAGTTCAAGAATCTCAGAAATCTTTTCAGGGAAGATACCAGAATAAAATGTAATTCTAGAACAGATCTGGGTATCTTACAAAAGCCATGTTTCTAAGATAATGAAACATCTGGATAAAAAGTGAAGGTGGTGATAAGGAATCAATCAATCATTTTGATGTTTTGGATATTTGGAAATATCTGGGAATTTAATTTTAGCTTTTTCATTTTCATTTGGATACAACCACCCAGAATATCATTATCAAGTTGATGGGGTTATATGAGAATTTGGATGTCAGTGGCTCTTGGCCTGATTGATGAGTGTGGTGCCTGTTCCTCCAGCCTCCTTACTCCTTTCACATTCTTCCATGGACTTTACTGGAGACATTGAGCAGAAAATGCCAAACAGGAGTACTGGGAGAACCAGACAAAATGGTAGACTGGATCATAAAGCTACTTTCTCTTCACTTTTAAAGAATTTTAAACATTTTAAAGCAGCATTCTATTTCCAGATCCAAAAAATTCCTCCACATCAAGAATATTTCCTCTATAGTAAATATCATCCTTAACTTTTGATGTGTCATGATCCCCTTCTGCATTGGGGTAAAACAACTTATCTCTTCTCAAAATGTGTTTAAGTGCATAAAATCAAACATATAAGATTGTAAAGGAAACCAAAAGTTAATGAAAATATATATATTTTTTTTCCCTTGAAGAGGACTGTCTCTGCCCTAATTAAGCTTTGGATAACAAATAAGAATGCAGCTGGCTAATTATTCCCCCATGTAGCAGGATTCAGAAATGAATCTTCCCTGTATTTAAGTCCCTCCAGGTTTTTGAGTGAATTTGAAGTCAGAAGATCTGGTTTTGAATTCTGGTTTTGTTACTTATTACCTATATGACTTTCCTCTCTCTGAACCTCAAATTCTTTATTTGTAAAGTAAGATAGTTGGACTGTCTGACCTCTAAGATTCCTTCCAAATCTAAATTCTAGAATGCTCCTGTAGTGAATAAAATTTGAAATTGGAAAGACTTAGGTTAGAATCTTTCCCAAGATTCTCATAGTATATATGAGCTATAAGATTCTGGGCATGTCACTTAAAAATTTTTGTGCCTCAGTTTTCTCATCTGAAAAATGGGGTAAATGATAACATCTACTTTACAAGGTTATGAAGACTGAATGAAATAATGTTTGAAAACCACTTTATAAATATTAAAATATCTTAAAGTATAAATGTCAGCTACTATGATTGTTTTTGTTGTGTTGTTTTGAGCAGAATCTGATCAGAAAAGTTCATTTCAAAAGTTTATATGGATTTAATAAAGAGTTGTGAATCTTCCGAACAATCAACCACAACCAAACTCCATATCTATGTATGATATAGAAGACTGTTTATATATTCCTTTTTGAGTTAGCTCAGATTTTATGGGTTGTAATGTTTGAGGCTATATTAATCAATAATCCACTCAATAAACATTTATTAAACACTTACCCTATGCCAGGCACTTTGTGGAGTAATCCTTGCCCTCAAGGAGTTTATACATAAGGGGAAGGGATTAATCTGGACCAGGATAGTGGTACAGAAAAATCTGGAGGGCATCTTGGAGAGGAATGACAAATGGGTCCTTAAGTGTTCTCCTTAAATTAAGTTTCTTCAAAGAGCCATCAGATCAGAAGGAAAGACCAAAGGGAGGTGGGGGGGGGGGGAGTGAAAGAGGAAGATGTCCTAGTGAATATTCCCAAATCATGAATTCTAGAGGGGCAGCTAGGTGGCACAGTGGATAGAGCACCAGCCCTGGCGTCAGGAGTATCTGAGTTCAAATCCAGCCTCAGACACTTAGCTAGCTGTGTGGCCTTGGGCAAGCCATTTAACCCCACTGCCTTGCAAAAAAAATTTTAATTTAAAAAAATGAATTCTAGGGCTAGAGTAAAGCTTTAGGATGATAACCTGGGGCATGGATAGAGGAGGTTGGGAGTTTAGCCTGGAGAGGGATCTTAAGAGGAATTAAAGTATAGATTATACTATTACAGCCCAAGCACTATATATTGCTCATATCCATGTGACCTAGCACCCAGTATAGTTCATATAATAACTTATATTTCTATAACACTTTGTTTAACAAAGCACTTTCTTCACAATAACCCTATGAGGTAGGAGTAAGTGTTCATTTCATTTATATTTTACAGATGAGAAAAATAAGATAAAGTGACTGACTAATGGTTACACAGATAATAAATGGCAGGGTTGGAATTCAAGTCATCAGGTCTTATAAAACCCAGTATAGCACTCTACTGCACCATACCACAACTCATAGTAGGTGCTTAATAAATGTCTGTTGAATTAAATTGTGTTGGTATTATCCAGCTCCAGAGAATAATCTCTAGTTTTCGATGTGCATGATTTAAAAGTTTGTTTTTATATTTTCCTGATTTGTTTTTAATGTTTGAGCTGACCAAATCGTAATCTTCTCTAGGGAATTTTTTAAGGGAAACAGAATATGCCTTTTTAAAAATGACTTAGTTTGAATGTACATTTTTCCTCTGTAATTCAGCATCTCATTCCATTCAGACAGCAAGTTTAACTTAGAATAACTGAGCAATTAAGTTACTTGTTAGCCGAGCATTGGTTTACATACACTAAGACTCCCTGGCATGTTTTACTGCAGAGCTGCTGCTAATTGAGAAAGGCTGCTCTTTGGGTGTATGTCTATTGAGGAATTTCACTTACAATGCTCCTGAGTTTTCAAAGTCCTGAAATTCTAGGTAAATTGCTTCAGTAAAAGAGTTTTGAAATAGAAAAACCCTATTGCAGAGTTTTAAATACAAGTTTAACTCTTTTGCAATTTAGAGTTAAAGTTTTCATAGAGTTCATAGAACTAGTGCAGGAAAGACCTGAGGCTTTTCAGTCCAACTCCCTGGTTTTGAAGATGAGGAAATTGACACCTAGGGAGATTAAGTCACTTTTACCAAAGTAATAATTGGAGAATGTGTTAATGTCTTGAAGAAAATTTGAGACCAATAATGTTTTAAAGCAAGTCAATGAAAACCTTTGGTAAGGTGGCACAATAAAGTCAATTTTAGTACCTCCAGGTCCTGCTCTTACACAGGTGAGTGTTTGAATCATCCAGGCTTAAAAGTGTTTCTCTCTCTCTTTCTCTTTCTCTTTCTCTCTCTTCTTTCTCCTCCTCCTTGTCCATCTCTTCACTTCCTCTTCTTCTTTAAAGTATGAGACTTCTGGCAACAGAAAAAAAAGCCAGCTATGAAGAAAAAGCCCAACTTTCTTAAGAGGGGATCATTCTTTGAATTTCCCTTCTCCTTCTATACGTATTGCCTATGTGTCTTTAAAAAAATTTCCCCCAATTTATTATTTATTTTTGACAGTCTTTTTTTTTAAGTTTTGATTTCCAAATTCCCTCCCAATCCTTTCCCCACCCACTGAGAAGGTAAGCAATATGTTATCAATTATACATGTGTAAATTATACATGCAAAATATATTTCCATATTAGTCATATTTTTTAAAAAGCAAGAAAAATAAAGTGAGAAAATCCTATTTCAATTTGCACTCAGAGTTCATTAGATCTCTCTCTCTAGAAGTGATTAGCAATTTTTCATGATGAGTCCTTTGGAATTATTTTAGCTCATTCACATTTGTTCACCATTGCAGCATTGCTATTACTGTGCACAATCGTCTCCTCATTCTTCTCATTTCATTTTGCAATAGTTTATATAGGTCTTGAAATGTTTTTCTGAAACCTTTCCCCTCATCATTTCCCACAGCAAAGAAGTATTCTATCACAATCACGTGCTACAATTTGTTCAAATGTTCCCAATTGATGAGCATTCCCTTGTTGTCTGATTCTTTGATTCCACCAAAAAGAACTGCTAGAAATATTTCCTTTTCTTTTTTATTTTTTAATCTCTTTTGGGACACAGACCTAGTAGAGGTATTACTGGGTCAAAAGACATCCCTGCTATTTCCCTATAGAAAAAGTTACATTTCTATATATAGTTGAGTATATGTATATATACTTCCCTCTAAACCATTTCTAATGAGAATGAAGTTTAAATGGGGGCAACTAAGTGGTACATAGTTCCAAATTGTTCTCCAGAATAGTTGGGCCATTTCACTACACTACCTGAATCTAATTCCCTTATCCTCTCCAGCATTTGTCACTTCTGGTAGATGTTAGGTGGTACCCTAGATTTATTTTAATTTTCCTATCTCTAATCATTTTTTCACATGTTTATAGATAATCTTGATGTCGTCTTCTGAAAACTGCTTGTTTATATATTCTGTGATTATTTTTCAATGGGGGAATGACTTATTTTTATGAATTTGACTCAGTTCCATACTCAGCATACATTTGAGAAATGAGGCCTTTATCAGGAAAATGCTGTAAAATGTTTTGATATTACTTCATTGTCTGTGGTCTATGTTATCTTTTAGCAAAATGTAGTATCCCTGATAATTTTTTATTTTTGCTTTTGCTTTATCTAAGTTTTTACTACTCCTGCCTTTATTTTAGTTCAGTCAAAGTATATCAGACTCTGCTCCAACTTTTTGCTGGATTCTGGTGTCTAATTCATTCAGCTATCTGCCTCCATTGTATAAGTGAGCTCATCTCATTTACATTCAGTTGTGATTACTAACCATGTACTTTCCTCCATCCCATTTTCTTCTGTTTCTTCTTCTCAATATTTTTTATCTTATTTCTCCTCAAAAAAATCTATTTTGCTTGTAATCATTGCTTCCCTTGATTTTCCTCCCCTTATCACCCCCCATTCTCTTATTCTTTTCCCCTGCTATTCCCCTATAGAATAAGTTACATTTCTATATATAGTTGAGTATGTGTATATATTCTTTCCTCTAAACCAATTCTAATGAGAATGAAGTTTAAGTGGGGGCAACTAAGTGCTACAGTGGATAAAGTACTGGCCCTGGAGTCAGGAGGACTCAAGTTCAAATCTGGCCTTGAACTCTTAAATACCTAGCTGTGTGACCTTGGGCAAGTCACTTAAGACCAATGCATTAAATAAATAAATAAATAAATAAATAAATTTTGTAAAGATTTTCTAAAAAAGAAGAGAATGAGGTTCAAACATTGCCCACCCCTCCACTTTCCTCTCAACTTTAAAAACTTTTTCTTGCATGCCTCCTTTTTGTGAGATAATTTACTTCATTCTACCTTTCCTTTCCTCCTTCCTTTCCTTTCCTCCATCTCTTCTATTTAATATCCTACTTTATTTTTTTCTGGAGATCAGCCCAATATAATCTTTTCTATGCAGACTCCTAAATGCCTTATAATGATTAAATTCTTAGGAGTTACATTTATCATCTTCTTATATATGATTATAAATTTACTCCCTTGAGTCCTGCATGATTACTCTTTCAATGTTTGCCTTCATATGTTTATCTTGTGTTCTCTGTTTGAAAGTCAAAATTTCTATTCAGCTCTAGTCTTTTCATCAGGAATGCTTGAAAGTATTTTATTTCATTAAATATTCATTTTTCCCTCCGGTTATTCTTGGTTGTAAAGGTAGCTCTTTTGCCTTCTAGAATACCATTTTTCAAATCCTCCACTCCTTTAACATGGAAGTCTCTAAATTTTGTGTTATCCTGATTGGCTCTACAACATTTGAATTCTTTCTTTCTGGCAAGAGTTTTTGGAGGTCTCTTTTAGGAATTGATCAGTGGATTCTTTTGATTTCTATTTTACCCTCTGCTTCTAGGATATCAGAACAGTTTTCCTTGCTAATATCTTCAGATAAGATGACTAGACTCTTTCTTTGATCACAACTTTTAGCTAATCCAATAATTCTTAATTTATCTCTCCTAAATCTATTTTCCACATCAGTTGTTTTTCTAATGTCATTTCACATTTTCTTCTATTTTTCATTCTTTTGATTTTGTTTTATTGTATCTTGATTTCTTATAAAATCATTAACTTCCACTTGCCCAATTCTAATTTTCAAGGAATTATTTTCTTAGTGAGCTTTTGCATATCTCTCTTTTTTTTTAACTTGGTCAATTCTTTTTTAAGGTTCTTTTCTTTGTTGAATTTTTGTTTCCTTTTATCATTTGGCCAATTCTGGTTCTTATTTCTTTCTTTAACTCTTCAAGAATTTCTTATTGGACTTGGGTTCAATTAGCATTTTTCATTAAGGATTTTTTTTTGGTAACTGTTTTCACATTATTGTCTTCTTTTCAGTATGTCTTGGTCTTCCCTGCCATTATAGTAGCTTTTTATGGTCAAATTCCTTTTTTGTTGTTTGTTTTTTCCCAGTATGTTCCTTGACTTTGAACTTTATATTTAAGTTAGGTTTTGTTCACCTGAAGGTAGGGAAGCTGTCTCAAACATCAGGCTTTTTTCTACTGAATTTTTTCATAGCTAATTCTGGGGGTTGTCAATTAGACAGGAGCCAGCCTTAATCTGTGGGTGGCCTGAGCTAAAACAGAGCAGGCTAGAGACAGAAGAGTCAGGACACAAACATAAGTTTAATTCATTTCAGAGTGAGGAAAATGATATTTGCAAATGGAAAAGAAGTGTGTGTGGGGGGGAGGAAGAGTTTATATACATACTGGACAGGACCATGACAAAATCATTTTTAGATTTTCAGTTACTGTTCTGTGGAAACAGTTCTTAAAGTGATTATCTCAAGGCTTGGGGGTCGTGATTACTCTATGAGATATAGAACCAGAGTTCTGTGTCAGAAATAGGAGTGCAAAGAACAGGTATTATGAATATATCAGATACATGATGGATGTTGGCTCTCTGGTGCCTGGGAAATAGGTATGGGGGGGGGGGGGACTAAATCTCTTAGTGAACACCTGGTACTGGTCCAAACAATACACTTTGTCAGAGGGTGATTTCATCCAACATGCAAAGGATTATTGTTATGCCAAGCTCAGGGCACAGTTCATTGGCTGGGCCTCAGTTCTGGGAAATGAAATATCTCTGAAATATTTTGACAGGGTCTACAAGTTTTTGTTCTTCTAAGATAGTATGATCCTGGGAAAGGTATGGTAATTGATCTTCTGCTCTGTACTCTGGTTTCCCAAGGAAGGGTCCTTGGTCTTCTACAGCCACAAAATAGCATTTCTCTTTGTTTTGGAATGCTCCCCTGTGACTGACACCCAGAACTCCTCTCCTTCCTAGAACTTCTATATACAACTATGTATGAGAAATAGCATTGTCCATCAGCTCCGGGACTAGCAAAGGGTCTGACCTTCTTAGTGTCTGTGGACTGAGAGCTCCCAAAGCTGCTACTGCTGCTGCTGAAATGTATGTGGGTTCCAGATAGGCTTCCACCTTGGTATCACACTTCTCCTGATGATGTCCCAAGTCTTCTTAAGCTAGAAAAATATCTCATCTGATCCTTTGTTGACTCTGTGATCCAAAATTTGATCTGAAGTTTTATTTCAAAGTTTTTTTGGGAGGCAAATATTGAGTTCAGCTGGATTACCTCTAAACCTCTGACTTTGGCCATGGTATCTTATAGCAGAACCACTGTCTCCTAATTGGAAGTAATATACTCAGTAGGGAATAAGCCCAGTTATTTGAAGTAAGAGACTATTCTGAGGATTATTAGTTTTGTGAATCAAGGGAAGAACTAACTCTGGTCATTAAGAGTTGAGCAATGGAAAGGAATGGAATTTGGAGCCTGAGTGAACTCCTGGGTAGGTATGCTATATTCAGGAGGAGAAGTAGAACCATATCATGAGATAGAAAAGAACATTGCAGGAAATAGCCTAAGTTATGTATGTGCTTTACCTAGGTGCCTCTCTGCTAATGTAAATTATATAAATATATCTATTATAATATAGAATATATTATATAATATAGAAATA
Source organism: Macrotis lagotis (assembly GCF_037893015.1). NCBI lineage: Eukaryota > Metazoa > Chordata > Mammalia > Peramelemorphia > Peramelidae > Macrotis > Macrotis lagotis. Next base: position 263,480,167 of record NC_133658.1, on the reverse strand, counting down.
CATAATAAATAAAAATATATTTTAAATCATCTTATACATCATACATTATATATTATACATTATATATTATATATTTTCATATATAATATATCTACTATAATATATAAATATATCTACTCTTCTCACTAATACTATGAGTAGCTGTGGGAAAGTATATCTCAGATTTATGGGGTAGGGGGATGTTTTGATACAACTGTTTTTAAATTGCCATCTCAGTAAATGTCTTTACTTTGGACTAATTATGTCAGCTAATTTATTATTAAAGATAAATGACTGGTGGGGGACTTAATGAGGTTTAATTTTAGGATCAACTCACCTACAGAGTAATGAACTTAGTGAAAGTCAGCATCCTAGGGACTTTTAGCCTATGAGTGTGAACTGAGGGAGTGGGGATAAGAGGGGGAAGTCTAGTAGCAGACACTTCTTCCAAGTAGATGAAAAAAGGTTCAATGACATACCCATAAACATTTATCTTGAAATTCCAAAAGTAGTCTAGTAACTTGGTAATGGAATTCATTTTGATACTTTTGTTTTATTATAGAGCCTTGCATATTGTAGACACTTTATAATGCTTGTTGAATATAATTAAACTGAATTCATTCTATGGATTTAGAAGGTCAAAATATTTTTATTTGTCCCTTTCTATCAGATTATTAGTTTATTGACAAAGTTTGTGAATTTGTATACTGATTCTGGTAACCACTGCTAGTATAAAGACTCTTTGGAGGTATTAAAAGCAATACTGAGAGCTATTATAATAATGTTTGTCCTTCATTTTTTTTTTTTTAGATTTTTCGAGGCAATGGTTTTAAGTGGTTTGCCCAAGGTCACACGGCTAGGTAATTATTAAGTGTCTGAGATCAGATTTGAACCCAGGTACTCCTGACTCCAGGGCCAGTGCTTTATCCACTGCACCACCTAGCCACCCTTGTCCTTCATTTTTGAAGACGACCACAACATCAGGGAAATGATGTAATGACAAGCATGTGAATTTGATTTAAGTGAGGAGGTGCTGTACTAGGTCACTAGCCTCACTTTCCCCTCCAGAGCCACCTGAGTCCAGTGGCCAGATATGAATCAAGGTGACCAGATATGGCCCAGGATTTAAATGACTTGCCCAAGATCAGATAGCTAGTGACAAGTATCTGAGACTGGATTCGAACTCCTGTCCTCCAGAATCCAAGCCTAGCTTCCCCCTTGAGAAAGCTATTAAGAATTGAGGTATAGGTAGAGAGGAATAAGGCAAGCAGAAGAAGAAAACTGCATCCATTGGAGAACTGGACCAGGAAAAGGCAAACTCAGGTTCTCCTTAGGGCTGGTATTCTATCCACTTTATTACCTAACTATCCCCATGAGCTACATGAGTATTAGGAGAATTGATAGTTGAATTTTAAAAATCTTGTTGTTTTTTTTTAGGTTTTTGCAAGGCAATGGGGTTAAGTGGCTTGCCCAAGGCCACACAGCTAGGTAATTATTGTCTGAGGCATATTTGAACTCAGGTACTCCTGACTCCAGGGTGGGTGCTCTATCCACTATAAATCTTATCTCTTTAAGAAGATTGTAAGTGACTTGAAGGAAGGGATTAGGTATGTTTTATCCAGTTCTTTGGGAATTGATTTATTAATTGTTCTATTGAATCTACTTTGACTTATTTTGTAAATTTGAAGTAGATTATACTGAATTCTAGTCAAATGAAGCAGTTGCAGGCAGTGAACTTTCATAATGCACCTAGATAGACCTCATGGGCTTTGCTTAATGACCATGGACATGGAATTCAGAAATCCTGTCACATATATGTCGTGTTCACACAGTCTGGATCCTAATAATGTTTGTATATCTAGGAAATGAGGTAAGTGTCTGATTCACTGTCCTTATTGATAATGAAAGGAGAGTCTGAAATTCCCTATTCTAATAGCTCTGAGTTTCAGCCCCTGCCCCTGTCCTGCCTTCCTTCAAACCAGGGATAAGTTGGGTTGTAATAATAAACCAAATGCCATAAAATATCAAACCACATTTACTCTTTATTCACACATCTAGAACCTCTAGAAAGTGAAAAGATGGGTTATGAAACCCATCTTCCTACCTTTCTCCAAACCAGGGATGAGTGGGTCACATGTACTCTTTACTCACATAACTAGAACCTCTAAGAAGTAAAATGATGGATTATGAAATAAACTAGGTTCACCATAGGCCACTGCTTTCAGACAGTCTTGAAGAGATGAAACCACAAAACAAGGTCGGTGCTCTATCCACTGCATCACCTAGCTACCCCTTGAAGTTTTTGATCCATATTAAAGTGGGGTTTAAATTTAATACAAAATATGAAATGCACCTTAAACATGGTATGGGAATTATTTCTATGACACTATTCTTTTTTTTTGAGGTAATTTTTCTTAACTACAGTAGCATCTTGAAAAAAAATCTTGACATTCTCCTTCAAAGTGGATGATTTGGCAACTAATCTTTCATATTAATCCTCAGATTTCATGTATCAAGTAAAGATATTAAGGTCAATTAAAATTATTTTAAGGACTTCTCTCCCAACCTCTCACCCTTTAAGGCCCAACTCCAGTCATTGCTCCTTCCTTTCAATTCCTATAGCACATTTTTTAATCATCTTGCACCATATGTTCATAGCCTATCACCCTGACTAGAGTATGAGACACTCTCTGAAGGCAGGAGTCAGCTTTATTCCCCATTATCTAGCATAGAACCCTGAAGAGAGAGAGGAGGTACATGAGAAGTAACATTATATAGTGTGGAATGATCAAGGGATTTGGAAATGAAGAGACTTGGTAAGAGTTCTGCTGTTTTCTAGCTGTGTTTGTAGCCACTGGCTACTTGAGTTCAGTTTTGCCTATGAGGAATCATTATTCAGACTCGGGAAAGCAAGGATGGAAATAAAACAAAAATTTATTTAAAGACATAGGAAGGGCTATGGAGATATATACATATATATATATGTATATATATATATATATATATATACATATATATAGAGAGAGAGAGAGAGAGAGAGAGAGAGAGAGAGAGAGAGAGAGAGAGAGAGAGAGAGAGAGATAAAAGAACAGCCAAGCAGGGCTATTGGCTGGGCCACAGGTTGATAGAGAAAACTGTGGCTCTGAGCCAGGGTTCAACCTAGGTTTTCATGTCTTGTCTCTCATCCTGCTGGCAAAAGGTGAACTTCCTTTCTCTTATTGGACCTGGAATTAGGTAGAGGGTAGAGCCTAAAGAGATCAGGATACAAATTTTACATTAAACAATGAATCAATGGTACATCAAGAATGGGTGGGTGGGGGTCTCAAGGCAACTAGATGGCACAGTGGATAGAGCACTGGCCCTGGAGTCAGGAGGACCTGGGTTCAAATCTGATCTTAGACACATAATAATTACCTAGCTGTGTGACTTTGGGCAAGTCACTTAACCCTACTACCTTACCAAAAAAAAAAAAAGTATGGGGGGAGGTCTCTACCCAAGCAGCCTTTAAGATTACAATTGTTTCTGTTACAATCATAATTCTCTACTGTTATTCAATTTACATCTCAAGAGTAGGTGGGAGTCAGTTTACATTTCTACCCAATTTCTACATTCATAGTTCTCTTCATCTTTCCCCTGCATCATATTGACTTTGGGCAAGCCTTAATTTCCTCATCTGTAAAATGGTGAAAATAATCTCTAGTACCTACCTCATAATGTTGTTGTGTGAATTGAATGAAATAATGGTGTTGAATGCTCTGTAATCTTTAAGCATCATATAAAAGTCAGTTAGTAGTATACATTTGTCTATGATGATGAGGAAAGCAGACCAATATGAGAATTTTAGATGGTAATTTCCAAATAATGTTCTCTTAATCAACTCTTCCTTGATATTTTGAAGCCAAAGAAACAAACCAATGAAGACCACTGCTAATTAGTCACGGATGTCCTTATGATTTAACTTAATATCTCTATCAATGTCTCTGTCAGTCTCTGTCTCTCTCATTGTCTCATTGCCTCAAATGAGGTATCCAAGGAATCAATAGTTCTTCCCTCCCAAATCAGTAATCCCAGTCCTGAAGATCCATCCAAGGCTGATTTGGGACTCCCATGAAATAATAGGTGGGGAAGAAGTTTGTAAACAGAATGTAAAGCATAAATGTTATCATCAATATTAATGGCAAGGTGAGGGAAGTAAAATTCATATTTGGCTCACTTTAAAGAAAAATATAGCATGAAGCAAGTTCAGGAAAAGTGATACTTTTATGAATAAACTTAACTTTTGGTTGGATGAAATTAGTTTGTCAGTTTTATGGCTAAAAAGACTCATAGACTGTTTTTTTTAGAAATATTTTATTTTTTCAATTATGTATAAAAAAATTTTAACACTCATTTAAAAAAAAAAAAATCTCTCTCCCTTCCCTCATTTTTCCTCCCCTCTCTCATTTAGAAGTCAAGCAATTTGATATAGGTTATATGTGTGCAGTCATGTAAAACATATTTCCATATTATGTTATGTTGTGAAAGAAAACACAGACAAAAAAAATCATAGGCTGTTAAAACTGAAAGGAACCATGTTATTCCTCTGCTCAATAAGCTCCAGGGGCTCCCTATTACATCTTGGAAAAAATATAAACTTCTCAGGCATTTAAAGCCTTTCACAATCTGGCTCCAGCTTGCTTTTTGTAGGGTCTTTTTCCAGTGTTCTTTAGGCAAACTATGGTCCAGTCAAACTGATCTTATCATTCCTTCTTATGACATTTTACTCCCCTGGTGATGCTTTTGACCAAGAGTTCCCCCATGCCTAGAATGTTCTTCCTTCTCATTTATGCCTCGGGCTTTCCTGGCTTCTTTCAAATCCTAATTAAAATCTCACCTCTCTAGGAAGCTTTCTCCAACCCTCTTAGGGCTTTAGAAAATGCCTTCCCCTCTTACTATTTTCTATTTATCATATCATATCTATCTATCTATCTATCTATCTATCTATCTATATCTATATCTATATATAAAACATTTTTCATACATTTTTATTTGCTTGATGTCTCCCCCCATTAGACTGAGCTCTGAGAGGGCAGGGAAGTGTCCTTTGCCTCTTTGTATCTCTAGAACTTAGCATTATATTGTTTTGTTTGTCTTTCATTTTTGAAGAGGACCATGACCTCAGGGAGGTAGTGCCATGACATGCAGGTGAGTTCGATTTGAGTGAGGGGTGCTGTGCTAAGTCAGCAGCCTCAGTTTCTTCTCCACCATCTGGATCCAGTGGGCAGATATGAATCAGGACCACTGGAGATGGTTCTGGATGTGAGGCAATCAGGGTTAAATGACCTTGCCCAGGGTCACACTGCTAGTGGGTGTTTGAGGTCAGATTTGAACTCTAGTCCTTTACCTACCTGTCCTCTGACCATAGTAGGTGCTTAATGCTTATTGATTGATTTGCTGACTTTAATAGCTATCTTCAAGTACATAAAGGGATGTCCTGTGGGAGTTGTTTGCTCTTAGACCAAAAACAACAAAAATAAAAATAAGAGGATGAAGTGGTGCTTGATGGAAGGAAACATTTTCTAATCAATAGGGTTGTCCAAAAGTGGAACCGGTTGCCTTGGGAAGTAATGGGTTCTCCATCACCTGAGTCCTTTGGCTGAAGGCTAGATGACTTCTTCTCAGAAATGTTTTGAGGGGAATTTTTGTTCCCTAGGATTGGATTGGCTGCTCTCTGAAGTCTCTGTGTGAAGTGGGTTGGGGGGGGGTGTGTGTGCAGTGGAAAGAGCATCAGCCCTGAAGTCAGGAAGACCTGACTTCAAATGTGATCTCAGATACTTAACACTTACAAGTTATTTTACCCTGATGGTATTGCTAAAACAAAAAAACAAAAAAAAAACCCCAAATTGAAACAATATGTGGGCTTGGAAAAAAATATGAATTATATGAAGTAGAAGGTCATGGAGAAAAAACACTAGATTTGGAGTTAGAATAACTAGGTTCTAATCCTGCCCTGTGTGTTCTGGGAAAAGACACTTTCCTTTTCTGGGCCTCACTTATTTGTAAAATAAGGCCATTTGCCTCCATGATTTCTGATGTGTCTTCCATTTTTAAATCTATGATCCTGTCTTTTGGATTTGAACTGCAGTTGTTTGGCTTTTTACCACTTATGTGATCTTAGGAAAGTAGCTTAATCTTTGAGGTTCTTGGTTTACTTGTAAAATGAGGGAAATAGACCTAAAAACTATGCTTATATGGTGGTTGAATAATGGAATTTATATGGGGCTTTTCCTCTACTTCCCTTTTCAGACATATTTCCTATCATTTTTCTTTTTTCATGTCCTCAGCCTTCCAGTACTTTCAGCACTAAGGAAGAGTAGAAGGCTGGAGAAAGCCAGTCACAGACTGTTTCACCTACTTTTTCACTGCAGTCATCTAAAATCTCTTGATCAGGGTATATACAACTTTGTAGTCCACAATAAGAAATCATATTCAAAAGAAAAAACCACTGGGAAAGAATTGTATCATGCTGCAGTTAGCTGCATTATATTGTTTTACAACTTGGTAGTGCCATTGAGCCCATATTTTTTATGTATACCTGTGTATCCACTGCCTTTGCATCTAATTTCAGACCCTTGTCTTTGTAAACAAGGGATGGGAGTGCTATATTATGGGGGATTTATCTCCTTGTGGGAAAGGATTCCAGTAATGAATTCTCTGACCCTAGAAGAGTTCAAGCCTACAAAGATACTGTTGGCGGTGGTATTCCTGCATAAGAAGTAGATAGAACCAGATATGGAGGTCAGACTAACCTGGGTTTTATTCTAGGGCACCAAAATTTAAAGGGTTAAAAAATTTAAGACTCCTTCAGTAGTGTAAAAGCCACTATCCCAGTATCCTGAATAATCCCTCCTCATGATAAACTGAATTTGTTTTAATATGCTTTCTATATTATTTTCAGATTGTGAATTATAATGGTTGCTGCTTTCTCCAAGGGCCAAAATCCCTAGTTATAGCTCTGAGCAGATGACTTTTGAGGTCCCTTCTAACCTTGAGATTCTAGCATGCCATGATTCCATGATTGGGAAACAACAAAGTTCAGGAGAGTTTTGATTCCATATCCATGTCATAAGTAGGGTTAAAATATTATCTCATTTGTTGTATGATCTTAGTTAAATCACTTAATCTCTCCAGGCCCCAGTTTCCTTATATATAAAATGAAGTTAGATAGGTGGCCTCTGAGGGCTTTTCAGGTGTGATCCATAAGATTTTCATTCACACTAATGAGATAGCAGAACAGAAGGGTCCTGAGGGTTGAGTGCACGGAGGGAGGAAGGAACAAAAAGAATGGGGGAAGATTCAAAAAGAAGGATATAAAGGATCAGCAGAAATGTTAGGGGCTTGTTCTCACTATAGTAAGACTCTAGGCTTGTCCTTTTCTTCCTGATTCTCTCTTTATTTTCTTTTATTTTTAAGGTTTTTTTTTTTTGCAAGGCAAATGGGGTTAAGTGGCTTGCCTAAGGCCACACAGCTAGGTAATTATTAAGCGTCTGAGACCGGATTTGAACTCAGGTACTCCTGAGTCCAGGGCCAGTGCTCTATCTACTGTGCCACCTAGCCACCCCCCCTCTATATTTTCTTCAAAATGTATATATGTATATATATATATTCCAAATGCCATTCTCTCAGGGCATTCTGCCAATGTGTTAATGGGTCAATGTTATACACCCTAGATAACACAATCTTTTTTTAAATAGGAATATTCACAACCCTAGCATTTTTTAAATTTTTTTTTTAAAAATTATGAAATTAGGGGTGGCTAAGGTGGCACAGTGGATAGAGCACTGGCCCTGGACTCAGGAGTACCTGAGTTCAAATCCGGTCTCAGACGCTTAATAATTACCTTGCTTTGTGGCCTTGGGCAAGCCACTTAACCCCATTGTCTTGCCAAAAAAAATTCTGAAATTAATAAACACTAAGTAAAACAAGCATTTCCATATGCACAGCAGGAAAAGTTTGAGTCTCTTAAAGTTTTCTTTTAGTTATATAAAAAATTCATCATGTAATTTTGTGACTGGTTCTCTTTGCATTAAAACAAAACTACTTTGATGACTTTTTTTTTTTTACAATCATTTCCCTAACACTTCAACCTGACTCAACCCTCCTCCATCCCAAATTGGGGTCGGAGGGTGGGGAGTGGAGAGGAGAGTATTTGACGAAATACTTGAGCCAAGCAAAACAAATTCCCACACTTGCGGAACAGGGAAAATGCATGTCTTCTTCCCCAACTGGAGTTTTATGGTCTCTGTCGGGAGAGTTTCAGGCATCGCGGGCAAAGGTGGAGGGGTGGAAGGGCAGCCCCGCAGTCGGCAAGACCCGGGCCAAACTGCCCCGGCCTCCTCCTGGCTCGGTGGCGCTGGGCCATGTTGGCCCCCCGGGCAGGCTCCTAGATTAGAGGGTCTTCCCCAAGATGCGCCCCTTACAAGGTTGGCTTCATCTGTCCTCACGACCCTCCGGGGGGAGGTGCTGGGTTTTTATTCTCGGTCCCATTTTGGGGGAGCAGAGATGGCAGGACGGTCACTCGGCCGGGGATTTGCACTCAGGGCTCTCTAGTCCTGGTTTAGCGCTCACAGGGGAATCAGTCTTGAATCGGGCCCGGCGGGGCGGGGAGTCACGGGCGGCCCGGGGCCCCGGGGGGCTCCGGAGCAGGGCGGGCAGGCCCGGGGGCGCCGGGGCGCCGCCTCTCCGCTTCCCTCGGCCTCGGGGCACGCGGCGCAGGACGGGGCCCGGGAGGCCCGGGCGCGCTCCCCGGCGCTAACCCAGTCTGTCCGGCTTTCAGGCTGCACGTGCGGCCTCCAGCCCCGGCCGCGGGCCGCCCCGCCGGGCCCGCCCAGCAGCTCCGGCCGCCTGCAGTGGGAGTCCCAGTGCCAGTACCAACTGCGCCACCTTCAGGACGGAGCCAGAATCACGGCGCTGCTCCCGCCGCGGCTGGAGGGTCACTGGATCTCCACCAGGTAACGGCCTCCGCCCCCCGCGCGACCACGGCTCCTGGGCCGGCCTCCCGGGCCTCGGCTCCGGTCCCCAGGCCCGAGGCCCCGGCTCGCCTGGGCTCCGCGGCGGGGACGACCCGGAGGAGCCTTGGCCCGGACCCCTCCTAGTTTTCTATCAGGAACCGCCTGGGCAGAAGTCGCAAGTCTGCGGACCCTGGCTTACAATGATGTTTTTCAACCCGTAACTAGGATGACAAAGCCAAAATATTAAAATTCTGGTGTCAAGAAATATCTGTTAAAATAGTTTGAGTGAAGTCCCACCCCCACCCCCCACACACACTTCTGCTATATGTCCTTTGTGTTCCTATATGGGAAGAGGCACACGGAGGCCTGCGGAGCCCTGCCTGGGGGCCCACTCAGGATGCTGGTGTCCTGGGACCGCATCCCCCTCACAGCTCTCAGGACTTGTGGTCCACTCCCTTCCTTTAACAGGTGAGGAAACAGGCCCCGGGAGTTGCCAAAGGCCACACGACTAGGCAGGCAGATCTGGGACTGAAATCTCCAGAAATTCTCCATCTTTAACTATATCCTGTTCCCCTTTGCCATAAAATCTGATTTTTGTAACCAGTAACCTTAGCTGGGCCTATTCCTCACCATTTTGCTCCCAAATATGCGATGTGGTCTTGCTCAGTTCTATCTGTCCTAGGACATTGCATCATCAGGATCAAAAAATTAGCCCATAGGTGTCAGGCTAGTATCATATAGGAGGAGTAACTGTAGGTGACTAGGTTGTCAGGGACCTGGGTGGCCATGTACACAAAATGCCATACATTCTGCATCTGGCAGACACACACACACACACACACACACACACACACACACACACACACTGAAATGAAGAAACAAGAATGTGTGAACATTTTCCAGCATTTCATAAATGAGGGAATGGGGCACAGGGCCAAGGGGAACCCACTCTATAAAAATTCCTGGGCTCCTCATATCTGGGAGTCTCTAAACACTGTTTTCCAGGATTCTAAGAGAGCCATCCTCCCAGCCCACAAAAAATGTAGCAGAGGTCCTTGCCCTTCCACCACTCCAAGGACACCATTTTCGGTTGTCTGGTCGTTTCAATCAGGTCCAGCTCTGACCCTGTTTGGGGTTTCTTGGCAGAGATACTGGAGAGATTTGCCATTTTCTTCTCCAGCTCATTAGATGATGAAACGAAGGCAAATAGGAAACACCATAAAATCCCACTTTCTACCATTCCCTGTCAGAGACAGATTGGAGCTCCCACACTTCCAAGATAATATCAAAGCTCAAAAAATAACACAGGGTTCTTGCTTCCCAGGAACTAAGAAAGGACAGATAATAATAGGCCTAAAATGAACCTTAAAATCTGTTTTCTGTTGATACTTGTGCAAACTTGTCCTTTTTAGTCTGACTCCTGAGAGAACTCATAGGAAACTTTTTTATAGTAACTGAATTGGAGATCTATCAGTGCTTTTCCTTCCCTAAAGAATTATTGTCTTTAGGGGCAGATAGGTGGCTCAGTGAATAGAGAGCACTGGCCCTGGAGTCAGGAAGACCTGGCTTCAAATTTGGCCTTAGACACTTAAAAATTATCTAGCTGTGTAACCTTGAGCAAATCACTTTATCTCAGTGCCTTGCAAAAAATTCTACCTTAGACCCTCAAGAATTTTGATTCTGGGCAAACTTGTCTCAATCTCAGTTTCCTTATCAATAAGAGATAATACTGGCAATATATGAAATGAGCTTTGCAAACTTTAAAACATTACACAAATATCAACCATGGTGATTATTATTAATAATCTGTCAGACATAGATTGGATGATGAGTCTAACCTAGATCATTCTGATGTTCTCGTGTTCTTTTCCTCATCTCTCTGCCATCCTACACGTCATCCTAGCTGTGAAGTGCGCCCAGGGCCAGAGTTCCTCACCAGGTCATACATGTTCTACTCAAACCGCCTGTTTAAAGCATACCAGTTCTACTACCAGGACCCTTCTTGCCAGGAACCTTGGTATTCTCTGCTCATCAAAGGCAAGCTTCGCCTTCGCCAGGCATCCTGGATAACTCGAGGGGCCACAGAAGCCAACTACCACCTGCATAAGGTCGGCATCGTCTTCCACAGTCAGAGTGCTATGCTGGAAATAGCAGAACGCATCAATCAGACAGGTGGCAGAGGCTGTGGTAACTTGCTCCCCCCAGGAAGGTCCTGGACTCCAGGGACTGTCTATGAACTCCTGAGTGCCAAAGCAGAGAGAGACTGCACTGGGGCCCTGGGCTTTGCCATGCATGAGCTCAGTCTAATCCGAGTGGAAAGGCACTACAAGCTGCAGCAGATGCCAGGCAATAGAGTGGTGGAGGAGCTGTATCTGGGTGACATCCACACAGAATGGTCAGAGAGGCTTCACTACAGACCCACTGGCTATCAACGCCCACTCCAGAGTGCCATGGTAATAATGCTAAATAGTTATTATACCACCATAGGGGTTGGCAATCTTTTCAGGTGTGATTCCAGATCTGCATAGATTCACTTTTATTTAAGATATGTCTCCCAGTAGTTTTCTGTGAGGTACTCTGGGTGTAGGGTGTAGGTGATTCTGGGCTCTGGAAGGATATTCCAAGGGAATTTAAAGTATACCAATTCTATTATCAAGCTGAAAGGGCTTTGAAAGGTAAGAAACTGTGAAACTGTCATATGTTGGTAGTACCAGTCAAGATAAGCGTGGAAGGGGTTCATCACCAGAAGGTTTGCTACCAAATGATTTTTCCTTTTGGCTGCAGTTTCGCATCAAGACTGTCTACTAGGGCGGCTAGGTGGTGCAGTGGATAGAACACCGGCCCTGGAGTCGTGAGGACCTGAGTTCAAATCCGGCCTCAGACCCTTAATAATTACCTAGCTGTGTGGCCTTGGGCAAGCCACTTAACTCTACTGCCTTGCAAAAAAAAAAAAAGACTGTCTACTAAAGGCAGGGGAAAGCTGAAGGATCTTGCCTTGGGAGAGTACACTTACAGTGATATGGAAGTGGAAGATATCCAAGCATACCAATAACCTTCCTCCTTATTAAGCTGATTATTTGATGGTAATATCCATGTCTGATTGGGAGCAAAGTAAGTAAAATGCACTTATACTGAAGATGAGTTAATAATTCGTGTCTAGAGAGAACAAGGAGACTTGTAAAATCAAGATGTGATCTTATGTTACCCAACTTCCATTTACAGATGAGGAAACTGAGGTCTAAGGAAGTTAAGTGATCTGTTCATAATTCATTAATAGTTAATGACAATACTGCACTAGTCTCTTTGGTCTTCTGGTCCCTGAAATCTCATGCTCATATCACAGTACATGGTATGTTACATTTAAATAATCCCAGAAATTGTGTCTGTTTTTATATATCTCCTTCTAGAAGCAGGCAGGACATTCTTTGATAATAGTGAGAAGCAATATATCTATCAGCAGTTAAGGATTCAGACTAGGGCTTGGGAATGAAAGGATGGATGGAAATGAACTCTCAGCAATTTATATACCCTCTCCCCATGGAAAACAATGCTATGGACAACAAGTCACTTGTTTTTGCTATTACCTGAGAATAATTGATATCTTTCCTTTGTGTTTTGTGTTTTGAGGCAGTCTAAGATCAATGCTGACCTCATCTAAGAGACTAGGGAGAATAAGTATCTATAGGGAGGCCATCATCTTGTCCCATAAGAGTACTGGGAGAGGAAATAGCAGTGAATCCAGAGATATGCTGTGATCCAGGAAAATGCTGAAATACATGGAGAACAAACATTTCCCTTCTCCCTAAGCAGGGTTCCTTGCTCACCAATCCCTCCTATCAATTCCCCTATGGCCCCACTCCCAAGAATTCTCCAATCCCAGTTAGTCTGACTCCTTTCCAGAAAATTTAAATCTATCACCAATTCATTTTGAGATGTGACTGAGAATGGGATTTGAAGGGTGCCAGATGTGAGTGTTAAAAATACTACTTATTTAAAAAAAAACTGCAAACGAGGAGGAGGGGGGAAAAATCAACTCTAGGGTTTTTTTTTTTACAGAATGAAGAGGCAGATAGCAAAAAAGGAGAACATTCCATTGTTACGCTATGCTTTCTTGGGCCACAACCATGCTGGTGAGCTAAACCAGATGGTAAACATAAACATTTTGAGAAGCTAATTGAAGACCAGTTGGGTACCCAGATCCACTACCTGGTTATGCTGCTAATTCACCAGCCTGCAATGGACCAAGAACATCTCAGTACATGATGTCACCTCTCAGGGTTAATCAGAAACTAGCATATGCTGTTTCAGGAATTACTTTATGAAACTCATTTAATCTAGTAAAACTTTGACTTCAGATTCAACAAGTAAATTTTGTCAGACAGGGGCCTTAGTTAAGAACAAATGGAATTCCAGACAATGCTAAAATGAACTTCATTCAGAGTAAGACAGGGTAATTTTCTTTCTCTTATAAAAAATTAAAGGAGAAAATGCCATTTCCCTCCCTACCCTGGCCCCCAGTAACCCGTCTGCATTTGCTCTGAAGAAATCTTCTTGCCCCAAATTACCAGCTATTATCAAAGAATTTCCTGCCTGCTTGTGAAGGATATGTATGTATGTGTGTTTAATATGTGAGCATGTGTGTGTGTGTGTGTGTGTGTGTGAGAGAGAGGGAGAGAGAGAGAGAGAGAGAGAGAGAGAGAGAGAGAGAGAGAGAGAGAGAGAGAGAGAGAGAGAGAGAGAGACTTCTGGGACTTTATATTTAACTTTCTATATACTGTCACTCTATATTAGGGTGACCTAAGTTGTAATGTTGGCCAAAAATGGCTCAATTACAGACTGCAATCAAGGACCATGTTGCACTTCAGCTACCTACAGATGGGGGTGAGTTAGTTTCTACTGCAACCATGTGTAACTATTAACTGGCATATTTAAAGAGCTTTCAAAACCCATGGGTGTAAACCTCCCAAGCTAAACATATATTTTTTTCTTGTACAAATCTATGAAGTTAGATTCATCATGTAAATACAAGTCTTAAAAAGAAAGCCAAGACTAAGCCAGTCTTTGATTAAATGATGCCCTCCCATTCTCCAACCCACTCCCCCCACCCCCAACCCCTCTAGCAGGCACTTGGATTGTAATTTTCTTGGTATCAAGCTACCTAGGCAACTTTTGGTGAAATTTTTCAACTTTTTTTTTTAATAAGAGAATTTATACAGACTTCATATTAAGCCTTCTCTTCTCTTATCAAACCTAATCTCTCCCCTCTATCCTTCCCCCCACCCCATTTCTTTCTAGAATTGCAAAGCAGCTAGAACTTCCCATTGTCTATCCTTATTTTGACAAGGGACAAGTCTATAAGTTATTCAGTTATAAAATTCAATCTTTCTGCTTTCCCTTCTGTCTCCATTGAGTTACGGAAAGGTTACCAGCTATTCTGTGACTTTATACTACATCATGTCTGGTTTGAAGCCTTCACTGTCACATTAAATCTGACTTTTTAAGGGTTTAAGAGGAGGGAAATGGGCTGTAGAATAGGGATTAAAGATCCTTAGAACTGGTTTATGATCTTAAATCTGAAAGAGGCTGGAGATAGGGAGGGTACTATGAGGTAAGCATTAGGAGGAAGGAGAGGCAGGTTCTAGACCTACTTCTTTCATAATTCACTTTCCTTCCCTAGTCTTCAGTTTCCTCAGCTGTAAAACAAGGTTGTTGGACTAGACAATCTCTAGAAATCCTTCTGATTCCCTCATTCTCTTTTATTTTTTCTATTTTATACTTAGGTGGACCGGGGGTTTTAGTCACTTAACCATTTTTGATCATAGCTCTTCAACCTTCATCATCCTTCCCAAGCCCTTGTGACTCTGGTCCAGTGTGTGTGTGTGTGTGTGTGTGTGTGTGTGTGTGTGTGTGTGTGTGTGTGTGTGTGTGTGTGTGTGTGTGTAGCAGTAGGGAGCTTGTTGTTCACTTATGAAAATAGGGTTACAGAAAGGAAGGCTAGAGAACAAAACAAATTTGCAGCTTTGTCAAAGGCCCTAAATCTTACTATGCCTAGCTTGAGGTATTATCCTTTCTAAGTACATATTGACATTTTAATAGGAGACAATGATTAACCTCCATTCATAAACTTTCCAAATAGATTTCTAATGATTTTTTTTTTGTTTAATGCTAAGAGAGGGAAGAGGTTTACAATGATGGCAGTGGGAACTAGAAAGATCAGGCTAGGCTATGACCCACTCTATTCTCCTTGCCTCTCAAGATGACTCTACTCCTACTTCCTCTCCAAAATTCACCTTTATTTTTGCCCTTTGCCAGCATCACTCGCACCCATGCCCAGCTTGTGGAATCATCTACCGTTCGGATGAACACCATCCCCCAGTCCTACCCCACAAGGTAATGCTACCCCTGAGACTCAGCGGTAGGTGGGTCAGCATGAGGTGTGAGGTCCGACCTGCTGTACTCTTCCTCACCAGATTCTTCACCTTCCATGGGAGTAACCGGACGTGGGAAGGCTATTATCACCATTACTCTGACCCTGCTTGCCGCCAGCCTACATTCACCATGTATGCCTTTGGGCATTACAACAAGGGTACTCTGTCTACCAAGGTCAGAGGGGGCACAGAGCTAACATTCAAGGTCTTGCAGGCCCGTGTGACACCAATGGATCAGGTCACTGTGGCCATGTTGAACTTCTCCCACCCAGGGAGCTGTGGGGATGCAGGGTCTTGGTCCCTCGGAATTGAGCAGGATGTCACACCAACCAATGGGTGCTTGCCACTAGGCATCAAACTCCCTCATGTGGAGTTTGAACTCTTTAAGATTGAACAAGACATAAGAGGCCAAAGTCTGCTGTTTATTGGAGAGAGGCCCACAGACGGCTCAAATCCAGACATCCCAGAGAAACGTCCCACTTCCTATCAGGATCCTCTGGCCCAATGTGCCGGAGCACCTGGTGGCTTTTCAAGACAACTTCATCACAGTCATCAGCCAGAAAAATATAGGAGTAGCAGGAATAGATCATCAAAAATATACTCTCCGGGCAGCCTACTTCTGATTATAGCTTTGACATTTTTAAGGTGGGACTTAAATTGATCAAACTGTTGGCTCCTTAAAGCAGTAGGGAATTCCTCCCAGAGTTTGAGACTTCCCTCCAGCACATTTCCAGTATCAGCACCTTCCTCTCTAATCCCAGAGACTCTGTATTTGCTTAAACATGGACAGAGGAAGGGTGGTATCCTTGAGATGAGACTCAGCATACAAATATCCACTTTTGAGTTCCTGAGTAATACAGAATCAGTTGATCTCAGTTCAGTAAAGCCAGTGACATGAATTAAAGATGGTGCCTTGAGCTTTCAGTGGCCTGTAGTTAGAGCCAACCTCAGCCCCTCAAAATGCTAATTTTGGAATTTTTGTGCTTCTCAAATTCAAAATTTTCAGCCTAGAAATTTCCAGCCTTCCAGGACCTCTGTTTATGGGGTAAGGTTCTATCTAACAGGGCGCCCTTTGGTCTCATCCACCACTAAGGGGCTCAAAAATATCTGAGAGGCAGGTTAACCCCCAAACTATCACTTCACACACAGGCAAGTTTGCTTTAAGTTCTTCTTTGAATTCTTTTGGCATTTTTTAGCCACTGGGTAGCCAACTCATCTGCATTTACAATATATAGATTTCATGATTTATCAGAAAATTCCCCAAACCCTAAATACTAAAAAGAGAAAATATCATGGATATCTTATAGGTGGGTGGCTTAAGATTCATTTTCTTATTCTTTAGATCCATATTACTAACAGGTAAATGGCAAATCTAGAAAATGAATTTTCTTTTTTTATCCCTTATTTATGATCAATGCCTCAGACAGCTAGGGCTATTTCTGGGGTTCTTAACCTTTTTTGTGTGCCATGGCACCCTTCTCAGAAAGGTTTTTAAATGCATAAAACAGAATACATAGGATTAAAAAAGGAACCAATTATATTAAAATTGTTATTTAAACATTTTTTAAAAGTTGACAAACTACAAGTTAATAACCCTTAGATTAAATCCCTAAAGTTTTTTTTTCTTTTTATCGTTGCTTTCACAGCTTCTTGCACATTGTAGAAGCTTAATCTTTGAATCAAATTATTAAGCTTCCTCCCGACTAAGGTGTATAACCTCTCAGTCAACAACCTGAAGTGTGAATTTACTTATATGGTACAGTTAGAGTGAACTATAAATGGTGCTGGGTGGGAAGGGGGTGGGGAGTGGAAATAGAATTGAAGTATCATTTTCATACTGCTAAAAATTCCTCCAGCATGGTGAACTCAGGTCTTGAGAAGTATTTTAATGATTTCCTTCTTTCTTACTCCATCCCATTTTCATCACTCACATTACATATTTTAAGATTCAAATTCAGATCTTACAAGTGACTGAATTTGGACAATAAAATCCCTTTATTTTGCCAGTCTGGTTTCCTCATCTGTAAAATGAGAGGGTTTTTAGATAATTTCCAAAGTTCTTTCTAGTTTTGGATATGATAGATCTATTATCTATAAATCAAGTTCTACTTTCCATTAAAACTCATCATCCCTACCCACTTATTTTGGTCATCTGACATCTACTGAAGAAGCCCCTTAGGATTTCTTTACCCATTCTTTTTTTTCTAAAAAAAGTTAACCTTTTGCAAATTTCAAGGGTTTTCAGAGGACATATTTGCAGAACTACAATTAAAAGATCATTTATGGCTTTAAACCGTATGTATAAAATTGTGGGGCTTTGGAGGGGATGGAGGGGATAGAGATCCTGGGGGATACCATCTATACTAACCAATTCACCTATGTGTGGTGCAAATGAATCACATTTGCACATTAATCACATTACAACTTTATTCTCATTAAAATTTAAACTTAAAAATCTTTTTCATAAACAATTATACCAACTGAACAGTGTTCCCTGTGGTTATTAAAGACTAACACAATGGTTTGCATTCTGACTTCTAGTACATTTAACTAAGATTTCTTTAGGTATGCATCTTCTTGCTATATACTAGGCCCAGAATTAATCAGTAGTAATGGAGAAGTTTAAAACTGAACATCTAACTACATTAAATTATAAAGTGTCTGTTAAAGGGGAAATTCATTCACTTACAAGCAGACCTCAATGTTTCCTCCATTTCTTTACTATGAACTTAAGGATTCTGATTTCAGGGACAATGTTTAATTTTTTTTTTTTGTCCAATCACTTTTAAAAAGAAAAAAAAAATTAGTTTTTCTTTTGGCCCAGAGCAGTCCAAGCAGACTTTTAAGTTTTTATTGAGATAGACAATTTTGATTTTCTATTTTATTGAGAGCTAGCTCAGCTTCATTTACTGAACATTTAGAGGAAACCCAGGGGGGCACATAAAATAGCATGGGGCCCATGGGCCTCATTTTGGACAACCCTGTTTTGGACATTGTAAATTATCATTCCAGGGCAGGAAGTGTATAGGTGTAAATATTTAAGAAAGAAATGATTATGTTCCACTTGTTATCTGGAGGGCTTGTTTGTTGAAGATATCAAATGGGCTATGAAGATTAGGGATGTCCTTGATATACTGCAAATTTCTTACAATAAAGGTTGGCTCATAACCTGTCCCACAAACCTGCATGAAATCTCATTGGCTGCTACAGCAAGAAGTAAAAACACAGTACTAGATTCTTAAAATTTGAGATAGTGCATTAGTATGCTTTGTTCCATTTACAAAAGATTTGATGTTAGTATAACCTCATATGATAGGTACCTACTATATTATAACTTTTAGAATTAAAAGTACAACTATTCAAGTTCCATTGAAATATTAGTACTAATTATCCAAATTATCATCATTATCGCTGTTTTGATGCTCTCTCTACCTTGCCCAGACAGAAAATGCAGCAACCATAGGACTGATCCCAGGCCACCTTCCACTCCTGGTAGCCCACCCACTAAGTGTCACTTATTGGGAACAACTGATTTGGCTTTAGCCTTTGTGTAGCTCAGAGCTCCCCAACCCAAGAGACTCATCACCCTTAGCCTTTCCAGGAGTAAGAACTATAGGTACAAGTCATTGTGCCTGGCTGCTTTCCTGTTTTCAGAGGATGTTTAATCTCACACTGGTGTTGTTGGAGACAGTGTCCAACACAGTACAATGCACTTTTTGACTGACTGGTAACAGGTATTTATGGGATAAAAAAGCTTGGAGTGAGGGAGACAAATGAAAAAGTGGCTGTTTGAAAGACACTGAAAGAGGGTAAATATCCCTCAGGGCTAGGTGAGGCTTCCAGGAGGGGGAACCAGGTGGGTTTCATTTCTCCTGAATGAAATAAGTATGAGCATTTTGTCTCATTTTAGTGCACTGCAGTAATCTTTAATGACCTCAAGTAGCTATGAGAAGATCCAATCTCTAACCATACAGAGGATTCAGAAAGCACCCCATGCAACTACAAAGATAGAGGAACTGTGTCGGCTTTCCATTACTCATCCTCTACCTTTCTTGTTTTGCTTAGCTTCAAAATCAGCCTAAGCTCTGAGCCCAAGCTAGTGTCCTGAATTCACAACCAGAGAAGCACAACTATGTGGTTTGAACATGTTATTAGTTGAGGAGTATGGCCTCACTGGTACAGCATAAGTAAGCAAAGTTAGCGGAAGCTTATTTTCCAGAAAACTATTCAAGGCAGGGAGCGCAGCAAGTTAGACAGCTGCTGTCTATGAATAGCAGGTTACAAAGTGTGGCAAAAATTTTTCTCACACTTGATATATTGCTCTCTTCAGCTTTAATATAGCTTCCTATTATATGAGTAGACATAGGGAAACCATCCTATTGACCTATACACCTACAATTTTTTTCATCTTTGGTGTCTGGGTTTGAGTTTTCTTAAATGTTAAATGAGGATGAAATGGGTAATTCCTGAAGAGTCCTTCCAAGTATGACATCATGTAGCTCTTTGCCCAGATGACTAAGCGATTAGGAGATTGACCCAAAAGGATTTGATATATTAGGAAAGGAATGACTATAAAACTATTAAAAATTTTTTTAATGGGGAGGCTTTTTTCCTGTGATATTTTTATATCTGAGGTTGCTAACCATCTACCCTATCCCCATATGATACTTGATACTCTCTCTCTCTCCCTCCATTAAATACTCCTTTGCCCCCATGCTTACGATCTTAAGGAAAATTAGTTATCTACCCAATAAAACAGGATGGAAATACATCAGGCTTCAGATTATGAAGATTTGTGATGTGGGGTGACAGTTTCTGTGAGATGAATCCATTTCTCATAAAAGCAAAATCAAAAATGCTGCTGTCTAGAATTCAAAACTTGTAGATCCTTTTTCTTTTTGACAGGAGATTGTAAGTAGATTTGATGGGCCTTTCGGGAGTCTCATTGTTAAGAGGGGGGGCTCTAAAAAAAATTACTTTCAGATTACTATCAAAGCAAAAAAAAATGACATCCTGACAAAATTTCACATTTCTAGAGTTATGTTCTAGAGGCAAGGAATTAAGCATCTTCCACATGCACTGTTCCAATTGCAACATTCCCTAGAGATTCTTGTAATTTAAGATTTCAACATTTTAAGATTTCAAACCAGCCACAACAAAATGGATTTTCTTGGATTAATCTTAGATCTCAATTCTTATAAACTCTTAAAAATGGAAGGTCTTGAGGGCAGGTAACGGTAACACAATATGTACATGGGAATTTAATGTTTGTGGCATTTTATGGAACAAGAAAGGTAGTCAGGCAGAAGTAGGTGGATGGTAGTCCTATACCCACCCACCCCCATATAGGGATTAACTAGTAAATGAAAAGCTTTCTGTTCCTTGGCATGAGTTAGGGACTGAGTGTATCTTAACTTAGTGTTGAGGCTTATGCAGTTCTAAGAGTAGCACAGGAGGTAGTAGTGAGACATCATTGTGCCTATCCACTAACACTGGCTCAGTGAATTCAAGGTTTTGTTTACTTTTTCTTTAAAAGAGAATGTCTGAACAGACACAATAGTGCTTCCCAACTCACTTCTCTCCAGCTTATCTGTATCTTTCCAATAAATACACTTCTTCAATGAATACAACCCCCCCCATAAAATGTTGTGTCTTGACAAACTTCATTATAAATCTTTATTTCCATTGATTTGCTAATCTCTTTCATAAAAGTCACTGTTCTTACAAGGTGCCAGCATGAGATGTGGGATTAAAGATAAAAGATCATCCAAAGCCTGAAAGTGATTTATTTTTGTGAGAATATTTTTTTCCATTGGGAAAAAACACTTAAAAGAGTCAAAAGACATGATGAGCTTGAATCCTAACACTGTCCTAAACTTGCTGCGTGATCTCTGGCAAGCCATTTTAAATCTCTAGGCATCGGTTTCTTCCTCTGAAAAACCAAGGGGCCAAACTAGAATCATTTTAAGGCTTCTTAACAGCTCTCATTCTGTGATTCCAATTCAAAGCTACACTACACATTAGATGCAGAGAAAGAAATGGAAATTCATTTCTAAATACTCCTTAAGTTACCCCTTCAAAATGAGTTTACAATAAAGCTTCCATTAAATATGTCCAGAGCACAGAATTTATTAAACATAATACTGAGCCAAATAATACAAAAGTGGACATTTTGGCCTGGCATGTGTTGGCTGACTGATACAAACCATGTGAAAAGAACTTGTTTAAACTACAGAA
Organism: Macrotis lagotis; assembly: GCF_037893015.1. NCBI lineage: Eukaryota > Metazoa > Chordata > Mammalia > Peramelemorphia > Peramelidae > Macrotis > Macrotis lagotis. Next base: position 263,458,533 of record NC_133658.1, on the reverse strand, counting down.
GCAGTAATTAGCCTTCTCCTCAAGAGTGTAATTACTATATAACTATATAAACTTATTACATCTTAGAAAACAAAAATACACAATGGGAAGTGTTGTCCCTGCATCAGTTTTTAAAATTAATTATGCCAAAACAGAAATATAACTTTAATACGCAAGAAAAATGGAATGAAGTTTTTTTTTTACTACATTTGTTTAATAAAGGTACAGGTAGGATCTCACTACTAGAAATCAGAATCAAATACACAATAAGAACTGTAGGAATTATCAAGAGGAGGAAGAGTGGAAAGCACACCAGAGACTAATCTGAATTTTAGAAAATCTCTTCAGTCACTTACAAAGGGGAAGAGCATTTCAACAAATCCTTTTGGGTTTCTAGGTAAGATGTTTCAAAGCAGTAACACCAGATCCTAGAGGCAGGGCTGGGAAGAATCTCCGAGGTGATATAGTCCCAACTCCCTGATTATAGGTGAGCCAACTGAGGCTCAGAGAGGTTAAGTGACTTAGTCAAGGTCACATAGTAGTAGAGTTGGGATTTGAACCCAGATCTTCGGTTTCCAAATCCATTCACTCTTTCCACTGCACCACATTGCCTCTCATTTACAGAGAAGTGAGTTCCTATAACATAAAAAGGCAAAACACTAGCAACAGCATGAGAACATGTATCCTCCTCTCTTCTAGTGTCTCTATGTGAACATTACAAATACACATTTGAAGGCTCATTATCTTATTTATGAAAAGTCTGATAGTGCTTTGGAAAGAAGCAGCCCCTGTACTAATGGTCTCAGTATTATTGGCAAGCAAATTCTGACTGGAATCAGTCAAACAATACACCCTCTCTCCCCGTGCTGGGGGGTGGGGTGGGGTGCAGGTGTTGAATTCCAGAGGAGTAACAGCTGAATTTAGTTTACTTCTAAAAACAATGCCCTAAAAATGCAGGCAGTTAACAACAACAAAAGAATTCTAAGGTTGGTGTGTGAAACATGCACAGCAATTTATCACTTTTTAAAATAACAAGCTGTATTATTTATGCATAAGTTATAGTCATATCTCTCTCTGCCTTGCCTATCCTTATTGATGATAGTTGAAAGGAAACATAAGGGAAATTTTGTTTCCTTTTGGTGAGAAACAGCATGTTCTGAGTTTGCTCCATGAACCCATCATGCTTTTGGCCCAGCAGGTGGTCAACATATGAGTTGACTTACTCCCTTCTCAGAATGCTTGTCAATAACCAGAGCAGGGTTTGAGCTGATAATGGTATCAGTCCAACACCAACATCCATTAGACATTGATTCAATATATATCAACCCTTTGGTATAATAAAGTAACTTTAATAAGACATTGTCACAGTTTCATAGTGTTCTGGTTTTTTTAAAAAAATGGCATTTATCTAGCAGCAACAGATTATTATTATCCTGGGTGACATTTTACTCCATCATCACTTTTTAATCAGATCACTGTATACTATGGAAACATTCCAGGAATTACAGTTGCAAACATTTATGGCAGGTTAGACAATAGCTATATTTTTTGTTTTCCCAAAGTGCTTAAATATAGAAGTAATGCAAACATTTTCTAAAGAATTGGTTTTACTTAAAAAAAAAAAGCCCAAGTTAATTTTTCTGATACAACTGCTCATATGTGAAGCTGATACCACATTGAATTATAATAAAACAAAAATTAAAATAATATCACTGTACTGAGACTAAATTAAACTTGAAACATACATTGTACTAATTTTGTCTTCAAATTTCATAAAGAAAACAAAGTTGAAAAAGCTATTGTTATCGGAGAAATGAAGGCAGCTTTGCATTTTTTCTAATGTTCTTGAAAGTGTTAATGAGTAGACATTTTAAAAATGTAATTCAGATTCATTTCTCAGATTCTCTACTAGCTCCTTAGTTGGTGTTTCTCTCCACCCCCCCACCTCTCACCCCATGTTCCTACTATCAAGCTCACCACAACTAGCTACATCAGCGTTTCTCCTAGAAATGTTAATTTAGGGAAAGGTATAAAATATCCAGCATTACCTGCATTTTGCAAAAAACCTGAGGCTTCTGAACTGCCATTTCAATTAAGTGTTGCTAGCAGCAAAAAGTCTAAAAATATGCATTTTCATGAATGGTTGTAACTTCACGTACAAATTAGTGTGTATGTGTATATTCACACCCACACATACACACACAGCCAGCTTAAGTCACTATACTAAGCCATATTAGTAATTTTCTTTATAAAAGACTTCCACATTCAATTCCAAGGAGTCCTGAAGGCTTTCAGATAGGGAGAAAGTTCAGATAGTATAGCTCAATATCATGCTATTTGTGACTAGGAAGGTTTTTGAATTATATTTCTTTGATTTTCATTTAGAGGAAAAAATAAGCAAATCTAAGATGACGAGAAACAATTAATCTATACAAAAGCCCACAATGACACTAATGCTCTTACAACTCTGTATGTCTGTCTCTGAAACAGAAAAGTATTCAATACAAGCATCTTTCACACTGCATACAAAGAAGTTTAGACAAAAGTCCTACACACTAATAGCTAATGAACAATAAAACCCTATTTTATTCAGGAGTTCACTTCTGGATTTTCCAACTTTGTTTCCTTCATGAATTTGAAGACATCTGTAGAACTTGTATTTTAGATTTAATTTGCTCTCATAGGTTATAGTATTTTAATTCTTGGTAAACAATAAAATAGGGGGTTCTTAATAAAGAAAAAAAGGCCTCCTCCTCCTCCCCAACTCTAAGAGGGCTCATATGAACTCTAAGGGAAAGAGAAATAAGGTATTCTGAGAATTGCAGATCTTCTCAGATTTAGGTGGAATAAATAGACTCTCAATGGAATTCCATTTCTATCTTGGGAAACGATGTCCTTCCAACAGTTGTGGCAAAATTGCAAGGTTCTATCATTCAAAATCTTTTCCATTCATCTTTCCTGAGCTCTGAGAGGCTGTTCAATATCCTGGTTTGGGAGGGAGACACAGGGCAGTGCTATGTAGAGGAAAGATAACTAGATTTGGAGCCTGAGGAAAGGAGTATGAAAATTCTGGCCCCACTACCACTACTAATACTACAACACACACACACACACACACACACACACACACACACACGCGCACGCATATGCATGTATATGTGTATATATCCTTAGGCAAATTCCTTACCCTCATCAGGGGACTCAGTTTCCTCATTTTGTAAAGTGAGGGATTTAGCTTTATATTCCATGCTTGTATTACACAAAACCGCAGCTGCTAGAAACCATCAAGAGTCTTCCATCTCTAGTAGGTGGAAGTAATAGCTTCCCTGGCCCACAATATCAGTATTAGGAAAGGGCTCAAATTTTCCTTGCAGGGCACATAACTATTTTTACTTTTTAAACCAAGCATTTCACAAACAAGGTTTAAAAAAAAAGTGAAAACAACTACGTAGGCCAACTTTTAGACTAGATCTTGGAATTATGAGATAATTTGATAATTAAACATCGATTCAACAGATGAATGTTATTAGATGATTAAATATTTATTCTACACTGAGCTGACAAATGGGAGGGCTTTTTTCCTATGTGCCCCAAACTAGTTAACATTTTGAAAAATATCAAACTATTAAAAATGGTACATATCATACAATGCAGCGTAATGGAGTAGACAGAATTACTGGAATTAAAATTGAGCAGATTTCAAAATGTTAAATCTTTCCTGTGATAATAGTCTATGTTCCCACACTCCAGGGAATTGTCAAATTTTTACCATAGATTTTTCCCAAATTCACTTGAAGTTGAGTTAACTTAGAGTGACCACTGCATTCAGGTGGATGCCACTAATAGTCAAAATAATTTTGGTCTGATGACTTTAGAAAGCATTTTGGTTTTCATGGATTGCTAGAGATTTTCATTCCCTTTCCCTTCCTTTCTATAGGTATGAGTAAAATCTACATTATTTTTATCAGTACTCATTACTTTCTATGCAAGCAATTTCACAGATCTGGGCGGGGGGAAGCATGCAAGTAAAAAAAACCAATCATTAAAGGCGACTTTGGTCTAAAAATTCAATTTAAAACTATTAACAGCTAGTATATATGAAGTACTGGGGAAATGATGATAGTTTGCTTTTTCAAAAATACTGCATTTAGGATGCAAGCCATATATGGGAATAACACACAGTCACTATTATCCCTATGGCTGAGGTTCCAAGGGAGCTTAAATTCTTAATTTAAAAATATGCCTGATAAAATTTTATGAAACCCGATGATGGCTCAGAACTTCTCGCATGCTCTTTATTGAGATGGCCCTCACTGGGGGGGGGGGGGGGGGGGGGGCGCCTGGATTTAGAGGGCAAGGGCAGACCACTGAGCAATGATATGTAATTTAAGAGCAGAGGATAATCTTATCCCTCCAATCTCCTACCCTCCTTACTTTCAAATCATCACACTCACTGAGGGTTATCCTTGCTCTCTGGTCCTTCTCTTCCACTCAGTTTTATTTTAATGGCTTCATTTTTCTTTTCACTGTTTGGAACTAGTCATGTCAAAATCACTTCCCTCCACCTCACTCTTGTAATCTATCTCCCCTTTAACACATTTCCCCCCTCCCCTCACCCATCATGGCTAAGACACAAGAAACACTGATGCTCTTAGATGCCTATTATGCCTTTTTCCAGTATGTTCTTTGGATATCCTAAGGTCCTGGATTGTATATGATATACTGATAATGATATAAAACCAACTTCTCCCTCAGCTCACAAAAACAGGGAATAAACAGAACCTAACCCCCCTCAAAAAAAGTAGGAGACAGAAGGATCCCACAGTTCTCCAGCAGCAATGACAGGTCAACCCACTAGCCTTAATCAATAAATAGATTGAAATTTTAGAAACTTTGGAACTCAGCGGCTTTTACACTCCATCTCACTCCCCCCCAAAAAACTTAGCCTAATCACCACCCTCCTTATAAGTTTACTGGGATAGTACTGCCTTTCTCAAAGTTTAGGCAGGAACAAAGAGATATGATGAAGAGGTAAGGGAATCTTAAAATCCCAACTCATGAAATAATATATCTTTGTCTTTAGTTGTATGAGTTCCTAGAAGCTGTGAAAACACAGGCACATACACATAGATATACAAATTTTAACAACTATTGTGGTAATCTTTTGCTTTGCTTAGCCCAATTTAAAGACTGGGCACCCATATCATTAAAGTGTGTCCCATAGTCTTAAGTGAAATTTTAAGTTACTTCAACTTGAAACTTAAACTAAAGTGTCTAAACCCAAAACTTCATTAAGACTTTTGAGGCACCCTGTATTTTAATTATCTTTGATGAGGAAGTACTTGACCCCACCCTTTTTTTTAGGTTTTTGCAACGCAATGGGGTTAAGTGGCTTGCCCAAGGCCACACAGCTAGGTAATTATTAAGTGTCTGAGGCCAAATTTGAACTCAAGTACTCCTGACTCTAGGACTGGTGCTCTATCTACTGTGCCACCTAGCTGCTTCCTTGACCCTTCTTTCTATAGCAACACCAGAAGCCAGATTTAAACAAAGACACTTGTACGTTGACTTGTTCAAGTTTACAACTTAGTTCATTCACCATAGGGGCTCTGGGTGCACAAGCATGGAAGCTTATGGTGAGTTGACAGTTCAGAGTGGCTTGCTAAACTCTGCCTTCAAGGAAGTGCTGTTCTAGGAAGCACCTAAAATATCTGGGTCATGTTAAGTTTCTAAGTTGAACTAGTCATTTTGACTTTTTTCATCTTCTTTCCTAATAGTAAAATTCACAGTCTGGTCTATGTTAAGTCAATAGAGCCCAATTTCAGTTCTTAATGATTTCAGCTGCTTCACTTAAGAGATAAGGTTTCCTACCACAGAAATACAGTAACTGAAAAATTACAGATTTGAATGGGGGCAACAGGCCTTAAAGATTCACATCTTTAACAAGTAGCTAGCCACTTAAAATTTTAGCCCTTTTATGTATGGGCTTTCAGTAAAAGCCAAGAGGATCTAAGCACACAATGCTAAATTAAAAGCATTATGAAACACAGATAGTGCCAGTTATTTTAATTAAATTTTATCTAGCAAATGTGACAAAATAACAAAAGAAATCTTTATTTTGGGGCTTTATTTAATTTTTTTTTTCTTTTAAAGATGCTACATAGTCCAACAGGATTGGTCATTTACGGCATAGAACTAATTTACAGTCAACTCTCAATTATCTGCTTGTGGGTCAGTTTGGGGGAAGGTCCCCACCCCCCCCAAACCACCAGTCCCTCATCTGGAATGGGTCTCCTCTCTCCTGCCTCCCAGTTGGCTCTAGGACTATTTCCCTTAGCTACTTCCAGAATACTGTCCCCTCCATACTACTGGGATAACTTTCCATGTTGCTCCTCCAATTAAGGGCCAAATTGGAGGGGGAGGGAGTGGAGGAAAGGGACTGAGGCCAAGCACAGTGAGGGAAGGTGAAGTAGGATGAATTCAAGAATGACATTAAATGATATTTTTTTAAAGGTTATCTGCACTATGGCTACTCCCTCCATCAGCAGGGTAATCAAGAGTTGACTATTATTACTACAGGTATAATTTCCCACCTTCCCAAGATAGATGTTATTTATTTACATAGAAAAACATTTCCTGTCCGTTGTTTTCCAATATTCAGATAAATCTTTTATGTAGTGCCCTGCCCCTCAAAAAAAGTAGGAGACAGAAGGATCCCACAGTTCTCCAGCAGCAATGACAGGTCAACCCACTAGCCTTAAGAGCAGTGACTTCTATGCCATAGCATTAGCCATAACCTTGTGACAATAAGGAAACATGAGATGAAATACATTAAATAAATTAAATAGTCATCAAACATTTCTGAGTAACAGTTTAATTCAACTAAACGAACCAATAGCAGTTTAGCTTGGTCCCGTTAAGAGAACAAGGCAATGACCTTTCTCCTAAAATGTTGTGTACCATTTATCAATATATGCCTCAAATCGATGACTAGCACATTCAATGCAGTCACTTAATTCTTTCCAGCTTCTGACTCAATTCACTTAAGTTCCCAAAAAATAATTGGTAACTTATACAGAACTGAAGACATGGACAGAAACTCTTAAGTTTATGAGCAGTATGTATGGTGGATTAATATATTTTACAGAGATTCCTGACCCTTCCTGCTTAGCTCTGGTTCCCACTATCTGATGGGGGAGCTCTAGCAGTTAAAGAACCAGTTTCTCATTTAAAAGAGGTAATCCAGCAACATGTACCAAGGTCTAAAAATGTTTAAAATTACATTTACAACTTATCATTTGAGGATTAACCAAGATTTTCCTTGTTATTTAGTAACGATCATTCTTTTTGCATTTAGTATTTTGCCCCAATTACTCACTGTACATTTCAAACTTTCTAGGAGATTATGTTATGTTATATTTGTGCAGGGGGAGGGGGGGTAATTTAAAGGCAAGACCTGTGAGATGTCATACATTAATTTCTTTGTTATGAATAAATTTAAATCCCATGATATGGCAGATCCATCAATCCAATTTACCAGCTTTTGCATGCTGCCTCTATAAGGCGATTTTCCCTATAATTACACCGACGATAAAGAACAAAACAACCAGAGCCAGAAGTCGGGTACTAAGCCCTTCTTCTTTCACAATGGTGGCTGAAGCGGAGACTGGGCTGTTACTTTGCAGTGTCTTCCTCATCCGAAGTCCATCTTCTTCCTGTCAAAACAAATCCACATTTACAAAAAAACCCAAGGTGCTAGAAATAAGAGTTGGTTGTTTCTGTTGATTATATGGTTATGGCTTGACTGGTTTCACCTCCAAATGACTGGTTTACCACTCATTACAGGACATAGTCAAATGAACATTATGTCAATATTAATGCTAGAACTATTTATGGAATGACAGAATTAAATGCTGAAAGAGGCCTTAGCTAACATCTAGTCTAGGGTGCATTGCAGATGGCCTATTTAAGGTCCATAAAATAAAAATATTTATTTTACATTTTTAAAAAAAGTTTTATTGTATTAAAAATGTATAAACTATTCTTAGATTCTCAAATATGACTTTATCATCAATAGACTGCTTTACTTCTCTCCACCCCAAGACACACATATATGGCCACATGCAGACACACTATTCCCACTATGAGGGGATATAAGAAATAAACAGTGCAAGAATTCAATAGGAGGAAAAATCTCTGGTCACTCTTACTCTTCCATGACTCCCTATCACTGATTGACTAATCAGGCCACAGCACGATTAAATCTTTTGTTAAGAAAATTAACTTCAAAATCCAGCATAACAAAAGATACATTTTTATTTACTTTGATTAAAAATATTTCTACTTATTTATTGCATAAAAAGTAGAAAAAATCATTATTTTAGAGGAGACCCTCACTAAAAGAAATGAGGAATATGTGTGTGTGTATACATATATATGTATACACAAACAAAAACTAAACCTTTAAGCTTCACAATCAAAACATCCTTTTTCCTAATAAGTTATCTGTGCTCATAAAGTAGCAACTGCTGCAGAAAGAAAACTAATGACAGATGACATTTTTTCAGGAGTCAATCTGTCATTAATGTGCTTAGATTTTAGGGAGCGCTCCCTAAAAGCAGCAGACAGGGGTAAGGGTTGAAGAGTTTAATACTGTGCAGAAAGCAGCAAAGAAAAAGTGTATTCACAGAACTTAGTTATCATTGGGGAATAATATACACATAACTATCAATACACATAACTATCAATAATTTTATCATGTTGTATATTTGAGGTAAAAACAAAGTGCTATTTTTTGTGGGGTGGTCCACTCCTAACTTTGGGAAGAAATGGCTTTCTGGAGGAAGTAGAATTACAACTGTGTTTTGAAGGATAGGCATGAATTTAGATGGAAGTGACCACAGAAGAGAAGAATGGAGTGGGTAGGCTTTCAGGACAGTGTAAAGCAAAGAGAAAGGTGGGAAAACTGTGGAAAGTAAAGGGGATGGTAGTTATACTCTGGCTGAGGCCCAAAAAAACAAGGAAGGGAAGATACTAACAATAGCTGATATTTATACTGTACTTTAAAAATTTTCAAAGTACTTTAATGCATCATCTCAAGGCTCTCAATTACCCTGTGAGGCAGGTTTCATGGATGTAATTATTCCCATTCTACAGATAAAGAAATGGAGGCTGACATGATTAGGATCACATAGCTAGTAAATGTTGGAAGTGAGATTCCAACCCAGCTCTTCTTGATTCTAAATCTTGGAAACTCTAGCTATTACAACATGGTAAGAATAGGCTAGAAAAGTAGGGTGATGCCAGATTATGGAGGGACTTGCATGCCAGGCTAAGGAGTTTGAAATTGACTTGCAGGTAACAGGGAGCTCACGGAAAAATATGTGAGTCAAGGAGTGACATGACCAGATAAATGCATAAGATTGATCTGGCAATGGTATGAAGAATGAATGAGGGAGATGAAGGAGAGAGGGAGTAGGGAAGGGAAAGAGGAAGAGAGGGAGAGAGGGAGACAGAGAGAGAGAGAGAGAGAGAGAGAGAGAGAGAGAGAGAGAGAGAGAGAGAGGACAGATGAGAGGGTAGAGAGAGAGAATGAGAATGAATGAAGATGAAAAGACCTGCTAGGAGGCCCTCCAGTAGAGTTCAAGGCAGCATTAAAGAAAGCTTAAATTAGGGTGGGAAATGTTGCACTAGAAAGGAAGGGGACAGAGTGAGGGATTTTGACCAAAAAAAAATGTTTTGTTTTAGACATGTTGAGTTTGATGCATTGGTGGGACATTTAGAAAGACAGTCCTCTAAGCAATTAAGCTATAGGGGGTTGAAATAAATCCCTGAGTCAATAATCTGTGGTGATATATCTGTGGAAATCATGTAAGATCACCAAGGAACTTAATTTAACCAGACAAGAGAAGGGAGACATGGGCAGAAATTTGTAAACATGTACTTTAAGGGGTTAGGAAAAGAAAACTATTAGAGAAGTTAGAAAAAGAATTATTGAAGAAACAAGAGAAACAAAAGGTAAGATGCATATTTCTGAAATAAAACTGATATGTGTAGTGTGCTTTAAAGTTTGCAAAATGCAACAGACAAAATTGTTATCTCACTAGAGTTTTATGAAAACTCTGTGAGCGAAGTAAAAGTATGATTATCCTCACTAGACAATTGAGGAAACAGACATTCAAAGGGCATAAATGTCACACAGATACTAAAGTGTCTAAGACAGAAATTGAAATCAGGTTTTTTGACTCCAAAGCTAACTCTTTATATACAATGCTATGCTACCTCCTCAAGAAAGAAAAAAGCAAAGCAAGAAAGAATATCAAGAAGCAGAGAATGTCAACAGTGTCAAAGATACAAATAAGTTCTGGAGGATGATGGAGGAAAAAATGTCAATGGAGTTAAAGCTTGGAAACCAATAAGAAAACTTTTAGTAACGTGGTGGGCCTGAAGCTAGATTGCAAAGAGCTGAGAAAAGATGGAACAGACATAAAGATATAGGCAACTTTTCACAAGAAGTTTAGCTCTTGGGGGAAGAGAGTAATAAAAGAAGAACAGTTTAGAAAGGTAAAGGGAAGCCTTTGTAAGGACTGGGGAGAATTGACCATATTTATAGGGAGATAGGAAGGATTCAGTAGAAAGGGAAAAATTAAGATACATAAGAGAAAGTGGATAACAGATTGAGTAAGATATTATTAAGTGGATTCCAAAGCTCAGAGAAGGGAAGTAGCCTTCTTTTTCTGAAAGGAGGGAAACAAAAACAGTTGTTGATTTGGATAAATTTTGAGGAATTAAGGAGGACCTGTTAAGGCAATGCTCAATGTTCTAAGACCAACTCAATCTTCTTGGTGAAGTATTAAGTGGGAAAGTGGAGGTCAGAGGAAATAGGTCAACAGGAAATAGGACAGAGGGAGTTGAGAGAAACAGAATCCAAGAATTGAGGTGGCAATAGTCAACAATCCAGCTGAGATTATATAAGAAATTTACTGGAGTAGGAGAGGGATCACACACACTCTGAGCTCAATTTTTTTAACTTTGTCCATTAGTCAGAAAGTAGGAACAGAAAAACAACATGAGTTTTGAGTTCGAATATTATTAGCAGAACAGAAGTTCGATGAGACAAAGGGTTTTAAGGAAATTGAATCATTAAAAGGCAAACTGCGCAATCAGGTATAGGTATTAGAGACTACTGAAGCCAGAACAGGGAAGATAAATTGAGAGAATAAGGGTCCAAGGACTGGAAGCCATAAGGAAGACCAATAGCAGTTTTAGTCAGAGTAAGGGAAAGAAAGAGATTGAAGCTAGAAAGCTTTGGGCAGACAGAAGAAATTGAGGCTTGGCAATTCTGAGAGTTGGAGAACAGTCATGTGACCAGGTGAACAGAGTAAAGAATGGGGCTGTCAGAAGTCCAGGGATTATGTATTTTAAGTGTTAATATGACACATGAATATGGATAATGAAGACTCTAATCAGGAAGTAGGGGAAAGAGGAGAGAAAATCATTATGAAAACTAAGAAAAGGACCTACAAGTAGGTATTTCCTACACAACAGCAACAAGAATGTGGGAAGGTGTAAATGAACTGCATGGATGTCAAAGGAGGAAAGGCTATAGAGGGAGAAGATAGAGAACCCCTTTGCCTGACCCTGAGATGAATGGAAGGAGTAGTCTCCAATGGAGAGGACTGCCAAAAATGAAAAATTTGTGAAACCAGAAACTGTTTACATATCTGGAGATCATGAATAAGATTAAAAATTTTTGACTTAAAAATCTCATCATTGCAGTAAAATACACAGATACTGAGATGTTTAATTAGAACCATCCTCCACAAAACCTTGGTTGAAAGATTTTTGTATCTGAAATGCCTCACCATTGTTGAATATTAACTATACAGTGTACTCTATCATTGTGCTGGGCAATACCATTTTCCCCTGCCAGAAGAGATGATGCTTCTCTCAGGAGAGCTCTCCTAGGATCATAAGCTTAGAGCTACAGAGGACCTTAGAGGTCATCTAATCCAACCCTCTCATTTGTACATATAGGGAAACTGAGGCCCAGGAAGATTAAGAGACTTGCCCAAAATCACACAGGTAACAAATGGCAGGACTTTGATATTTGCTTCAAATCCAGCATCCTTTTTCAAAACATGTGCTGTCTTTCTTAGAGGACTTTTATTTTTATGACCAAACCTGTCTCATCCCACATCTCCTCCCCTCAAATAGACCCATACATTCTATTAGGACAGGGAATGTGTCTGATTTAATCTTCAAAATTCTATCTCCCACCCCCAATTCCCTGCCTTGCTCATACAGGCATTCAGTAAACATTGGCTGAACTGAACAACTATTCCCTGTACTTCCCAAAATCGGAGGTCTCAGCTCACCCAAAAAGAGAATGTCAGAAAACCCTCTTTTACCTTAAATTGTTTGTTTTCCTCCTGTAACCTCTGAACTTCTACTTGCAGCCTTTTACATTCTTCCATTACTTTCTTAGCTTCAGTATCATCCAAAGAAGAACTTATAGATTTAGACATAACAGATGATTCTGTCTTTGTTGCCGTTGTGGACATAATTTTATTTATTTCTACATCATGCTGCTCAAAAGTAAATGAGAGAAAAACTGTCAGACTAAAAGACTTGGAAAAAATTCTCAGCAAAAGTTGCACATGGTAGAATTTCATCCATGTGGTATAAAGTATCAAATGGATCACTTAAATGTTGCATTTCAGCCAGTCAGTATCTTAATATTCATTTTAAAGTCAACTGGACTCAAGAAATTATAATTAAGACTAGAGAAGGAAAACATGCTGAGGCTAATACTTCACAGCATGGAGGAAAAGTACACCATACTATCAAATTCCTGCTACAGAAAAATTAGGATGCCATAAATGTTTATAAGCTGAGAAAGACCTGATGACAAGTGATTATGGGGGAAAAAATCTGGAAAAAGTCTCCATAATGAGTAGACAAGGGAAAGGGGTTGCAGAGAAGGTAATTTATTTTATTGAAGCACAGAATTTCAGAGCTGGAAGAGACCTTGGAGGTCATCTAGTTTCCTTTTATAGATGAAAGAAAACTACAGTTCACAGAGGGGGAAATGAACACTGAAGGTTAAACAGCTAGTTAGTTAGTAGCAGGGTCAAGGATTGGTATCCAGGTCCCCTAAACTCTCTGTCCAGTGGACTTACTGAAAGGATGAAAAACAAATAATTATTAGCAGTTTCAAGAAGTAGGTTGATGATCTTGCAAAGAGGAAGTACTAAGTTGGTTTAAGGAATAGATCACTGAAATAGCATGAATGAAGCTGGTATAGATGAAAGGCTTAACTCTCTGTTCCTGCATCAAAATTAAGGAACATCTGTTCCTTACCTCTAGATAGTAACTGGTAATAATTTCAAATCGGTTAACTTCTTTCTATCAACTACCCCCAGTGGTATTATACGATCAGAAGTCTAGAAGGGACGTCAGAGGTCATCAAGTATAACCTCTTCATTTTTATGGATGAGAAAACTCGCCTGGGGAAGTTGAGTGACTTGTCCAAGTTAAGGTAGTGTTAGAGGCAGAATTAAAACCCAGGTCCTTTGATGCCAGTGCAGTTTCCACTGTAGCATGATGCTTCCTACTCTGCACATTGAAAATACTATTTATGATGGGTGCATTTTAGGAAGGACTCTGAGAAGTTGGAGTATGGCAAGATTAGGGCAGCCAGGATGGCAGGGGTATCTGAAACTAGGTTTATATTTCTGATCAACTGGTTTTGATGTTTTCAAAAGGATGGGGTGACAATTTGAGAGAAACAAAATCAGCTATCGAAATTCATATACTCATCTCAAGTCTCAAAAGCTAGTATGTGGACAGAAAAATCTAGTTGAGAAAAAGGCATGAAAGGAGTGGTGGTAAGGGAAAGGTCACTGGCTTTTTCAGATGACCAGCTTCAGGTTGCTCTCATTCTATATCTTACCAGAACCTCACAGCCCACCACTCTGACAATTAAGGTAGTAAATTACTCCTTTCACTATTTTTAACCTCTCCACGATTAAACTTTAACATATAACTTAATATCCTGTCAATCCTAGTTTCTTGAGAGAAGAAAAAGTTTAGGGTTTCCAAAGCTACTTGTTTAAAATTTCACTTATTTGTTGACTTCAATTTAATTCCTTTAAACACTAATCTGAGGAAGGAAATAATGTGCCAAATGGGATCCTAATTTTATGGGAGCCATAGTATGTGGACAAGAGTCAGTCTGAAACATTGATCTATTATTAACTCCAGAAAACTACTTACCGGTTTATCATTCTCTGCTGGCAATTCAAACACACACCTAAGTTTTGAATCCATAAGATCTTCTGGTTTTGCCTCCTTCCACTAAAATAATGTAAATTTGATAATCAGGATATAATAAAGCTGCTGGGAAAATAATTAGGACTCTCTATATAAAAATTTCAGAAAAATTCACTTAAGGCAAAAGCCCCAATGAAGACTTTAAAAATAAATGCAATAAAGTCTGTAATTAAAAAAAATAATAAAATTAAATATATTAATTTATAGCAATATAAACATTCTAAATTCTAAAGTTTCCTTGTCTTAAAACTTTTCTAATTTAGTATAAAATGTTCCTTCACAAATCTTAAGGAGAAGATAGCAATGGAAAAGAGAAAGTTTTTTCAAATAACAGTTCTTGGTTAAACCTTTTATTGCCTATAGAGATAGGCAGCATCTACCTTTTTCTTTTTGCCCTGATAAAATTCTATGCTAAAGGAAGGAAGTTCTACCTTTGGTGAAGATATTTTTCTAAAACCTTTTTCTACAAAATCCTGATGTTTCATGGGATGTAAAAGAAGGGTTCTGTGGAAAAGGTTTTATGCTAGTAATTTTTTTTTAAGAGAAACTCTTTTTTAGAGAAACTCTTCCTTGAGTTTGAGAGAAGAGGTATGGAGTATACAAACCAGGGATATATAAAACAAAGGGGGATGAAAAGGCAAAATAGTCTTATCTAAGTGGGAGCAGGGCACCCTATCCAATGGTGACTGTGTCAGATAAGGTTGCTGACATATGTGAGTAAATAATTAAGGCATGAAGGTGGGATACAGGTAGCAAGTGTAACTGTGGCTGAATTTGGAAGAAAGGCCATAAAGAGAAACAGCTTGGAAGAGTAAAAGCACAACCCCCAGCTGATGACTGGGAAAAAATATTTATTAACTTCTACCCCTAATCATTATTGATCATTTTACAAGTCAATGGTACTTACAGACTATGAATCATCCCAGTGTCAAGATATAGTGGATCTATTCTATCTTGCAGCAAAAATATTTATTATGTGTAGCAATCTTTGCATGAAATTAGACCTAATTTATTTTAATTTGCAAAAACCTAGAAGGCATTTCGTGCTAAAAGAATAGCATCTATGGGTTCCACCAATACATTTCAAGCCCAAATATAACCCTCTACCAAATAAACCAGGGAAACTCTAGGCTGAGAGAGCAAAAAGTTACTTTATGTCATGCCCTTTTCCACTATGCCAATTAAACCTGTTATTATTTTGGTGAAAATAATTCACTGAACATTTTAAATTTCAGGTTGCTTTTCCTTTATAACTTAGGAAATGTCTAGGCTGAACTCTCTCCCTGTTGCTAATTGCTAATAAAAACTCACTTTAGTATCAATTCTAGATAAAACAAATTTATTACATCAGGAAAAAATGCATTTCAAAGAAAAAAGAAGCAAGCATAAACTAGAAAATCACCTCAAAAATGTATCAGGTAAAAGTTAAGTATTTGAGGGGTTTCCTGTTAATAACTCTATGAAAGGGAAGATGGCCTATCAACCTCAACCAATTATCCCTCAAATTTGAGAGTGGGAGGTCAAGTAATGTGAAACTAGCTCTTGCTCTTATCTCCACCTGAAAAAAAAAAACATCCAAAGTTTCTAGTTCAATGCACCCAAGTTAAATCAAAATTCTGCCAACCAGTTATGTTTTGATGAAGATCTGAATGAAAATGCTATTTGGATACATATAGAATAGATTACATGTGGGAGTGGCCTTTAGAATAAGGCTTTGATAGATCTATCTATAAATAGATGTATTTATGAAAGATAATTTAAGTGAATGACAAGTAGATAACTGAATTAGCCTGTCTCCATTCCCTGGATGAACCTACTGTTCTATTTTTAGTTGGCTGGCTGTGAAGTGTTGAAAGCTTTGTGGGACATATAATTTGTTGCATCTGTTTATCCTAAGGTGACCAGATGTCCCCTTCTAAAGGGATTGCCCTCTTTGATTACATTTTGTTCCTCTGAATGAGGATCTCCCATTTATAATCTTTAACTCCTTACCCTTCCTTTTCTCACAAAATGTGTGGACAGAAGAACACCTGCCTATGTATTTTCTCATCTTTTAGGGTACTAAGTCCATCTTTTATAATAAGTAATAAGCTCAGACCCCATGGATGCTTTCTTGCCTTTCCCCCCACATAACATAGTATAATAAAAAAGATGATGGAACATCTGCAAAACTGCAAAATCTATTTACATACAACTTGCTATTCTTTTAAACATATGTAATAGAGTTATCAGGGAAGTTTCTTTTTAAGAGGAGTCCGTCTAGGACTAAAAATCTATCATCCCATTTTCCCTTGTCTACTGATAGCATTTAGGAAGTTATTTGCTACTATATCCTTGTTCAAAAGAAGACAGTTAAATATGTGGTTATTATGCTGAAAACAGAATTGAAAAATCTGAGATAAAGGTCTGGGTCCCTAGATTCATGCTGAAGAAAACAAATGAAGAGCCCATTCAAACTGTCAGCGTCTATGGGGCTCCCCACACTCTTTTGGGGGGAAAGATACAAAAATTATAGATTTTAAGAAACAACAAAAACAATCTAAAAACTTTAAAAATATCATTCATATCTAAATGACTTGATTTATTCTCTTTTTAAAAAGCATACAGTTGCAAATTTGTACCCCAGTTGTTTTTCTTTTTTAATTCCTGGAAAAAAAAAGGTGTATTTAGTACTTACTACTGCTTCCATATCTGAAGTGTCAGTCGGAGCAAACATAGATTGAACCATAAACTTGTGTTTACTTTTCTCATTAGGATCATAATCGAAAGGCTGTAGCATCACTGAGAAAGAAAATATTGATTGAGACTTTTATTATTTTTGGTCATTTGATAATAACAACAATAGTAAAAAGGAATTACACATTTTGGGGAGAAGGGGAATAAGGGGAGATTAGAAGGAAATGAAATCACAGATTCTTTAAAGTATCTACATTTGTACATAAGTTTATCACATTTGAGAGGCTTTTGAATTGTGATGGCTATCTGAAAAGGGCTAGTTCAAGCCTTGTCTTTGATACATACTGACTAGGTGACCTTGAGCAAGTTTTTTTTTTAACCTTTCAATGATTTAGGAAATTCTCTAAGACTATAGAAAGAGGCAAGCACTGAGAGTTTCTAATCAATGAAATCAGGTCTAATTTCTAACACTTCCTAATAGATCTAATTTCTATCTCTAATATTTAATAATGCTTTTATATACATCTAATTTGGGTATCCCTGTGTGGACAGGAGAGCAAATATGATTAATTTCTTCTTTATAGATAATGGGATAGGAAAAGGTGTTAAGGAAATAGTATCACCTAATACTCCTATAACATGTGAAATTTTCCAAAGAGTTTTCTTCCTTACAATGTTTCTATGAAGTAGATAGATATTATTATGCCTTTTTAACATGGGGCAGAGGTAGGGGTGGCAGAAATGAAATATAGTAAGATAGATACCATGATCTGCTCAGGGTTAAAAGTTAAATATCAGAACTCAAATGCAAGTCTTCAAAATTGATACTCTAGTCACTACAGCATGTTGCCTTTTAGTAGAAAGGGTTTTTTTTGCAAGGCAAATGGGGTTAAGTGGCTTGCCCAAGGGCACACAGCTAGGTAATTATTAAGTGTCTGAGACTGGATTTGAACCCAGGTACTCCTGACTCCAGGGCCGGTGCTTTATCCACTGTGCCACCTAGCTGCCCCTGCATGTTGCCTTTTAGAAAGATGGAGGACTCCAGCAAAGTGGAGAGCCAGATAGTTCTAGAATCTAAGCTGTCAAATTTCTTCCTAATACAAATTACCCCAAAATAGGTGTTAGAATCAAAAATATAAAATACCTTTTCATTAGAGAAAATTCAAATACTTGAATATTCTACTTCTGCCTTTGAATTTAAGAAGCCAGTAATGACTACACATAGTGTAGTGGATAGGGTGTTGTAGCTGGAGTTAGAAAGACCTAGGTTCAAATCTCACATTTGGGTGACCACGGGAAAGACACAAGTTCTAAGTCTTTGCTTTCCCATATGTAAAATGAGGTGGGGAGGGGGGCTGGACAAGATGGCCTTTGATAACCTCTTTCAGTTCTAAATTTGATAATAGATTAAAATGTAAGAACTTTTTCCTTTCTCCCAAGAGAATGCTAGACAATTTTCACTTAAGTGTACTTGTTAGTGGGGCAGTTGTGTAGTACAGTGGATAGAGTGGAATCAGAAAGACACTTTCCTGAATTCAAATCTGGCCTCAGACACTTCCGAGCTGTATGTCCTGGGCAAGTCACTTAACCCTGGTTTGCCTCAGTTTCCTTATTAGAGAAGAAAAGGGCAAACCATACCAGTATCTTTACTAAGAAAACCTCAAATGGGGTCAAGAACAACAGAAATGACTGAACAACAGCAACAAGTTCTAATAAAAGCGAAGAAGAAAAAAAAAATACTCCCCCCCCCTTTGACCCAGGGAATATATTTCTCTTTCTAAGAGGAAAGAAATTTCTCTTCTCCATGAAAAGTAACTGGGTTAATTTAATCATATTCTTTAGGAATTCATTCATAATAATAATAAATTATATCTTTAATATAGATCACAAGGTAATAAAAAAAAAATAGAAAACATGGTATTGAAATTTTTCTTTCCGTAAGAAAACCTTTTCTTGTAAGGCAGTCCAAGCCAATATTTGATAACCAGGGTTGATTACACCAATGTGGGTATACTGTGGGTAAAATGATATCCCCTGAAATATAACTACACAAAGGAAAAGTCTACCATAGCACAGTTGTAGCTAGCCCAATCAACACCACTCTTACAATGAAGTTAGCACTGTATTTAACATATATATATATATTGTAAAGACATTTTGCTCTCTGAGATTCTAAAATTACATTTAATGGCTTTTCACCTTATTTTCTTCATGGGAAACCCACAATAAAAATGCCAGAAAGAACCTAAAGCTGAGCCCATTTAGTTCAACTTTCTTACATTAAATATGAGAGAAGTAAGATTTAAAGAAGGAAAGTAGGGTTTTGCAGCTTCTTGAATACTGGGTTTGTGAATAAGCACTCAAATTAGTGTAGAGAACCTAACTAAAAGAATATTTGTTTGATATTTCATATAAACCCTATTCCTATATGCATGATGGAGACTCAGGCCTTAGTAGGTCACCTGCATCCTTGCTGTAGAAGCAAAGAGTTCTTTTTCATAATGAGGGCAAGAGAATGTAGGGTAAAAAAAAAAAACACTAGGAGTCAAATGGCCTAGGTTCAAATTCCAGTTCTTCTATTGACTAGCCATGTGCAAGCAATCTTAGGTTAAGTTACTTAACCTCTTCAGTACTCAGCTGCTCCATTTGTAAAGAGAGACATCTCAAAGACATCTCTAAGATCCCTTACAGCTCTAGAATCTATTAAATGTAAACTATCAGGGCAGCTAGGTGGCTCAGTGGATAGAGCACTGGCCCTGGAGTCAGGAGTACCTGGGTTCAAATCCGGCCTCAGACACTTAATAATTGCCTAGCTGTGTGACCATGGGCAAGCCACTTAACTCCATTGCCTTAAATAAATTAAAAAAAAAAAAGTTAAAAAAAGTAAATTATCTCCTACTTCTATGCCTTTGCTCACTGTACTCCATAAGATATCCTCTACCTTCCTCTCCATAACCTCTTTCACTTGTGTTATTCTTAAATCCTGCTCAAAATGCCCCAACTATCTATATGAAGTCTTCTTAAATCTACTTTAAGCAGTAAAGATCTTTCCTCTCATGCATCACCTTTTTCTTGAACCTAAAGCACTTAAGATCAACAGCAATATCAATAACAGCTCACATTTATGCAGCACTTACTCTGTGCGGGGCAGTGTGCTAAGCACTTTACATTATTATTATTTCATTCAATACAAAGCATGACCCATCTGTCAGTGTATCTGCTCCCAACTTGATTAGAAACCTCTCTAAGGGCAGGTCCACCCCTGCCTACTTAAATGCTTAAACATTTGTTGAATGTTTGTGGACTACAAATCCTTTGACTTTAAAAATGTTCTTGTCTATTTCTCACAATATTCATTCAATTGCTCTGTGCTATAAATGACCTTGTGAGAAGAGAATATCAAGGTGGTCTGGATACTCTTTCTTTTTGGTAGGGGATTGAGAAGCAGGGGAAGGGGAGAAATCATTATGTTAGAAAACAAACCTTTTATAAGATAAGTACTTTGAATGCTTCAATACCATTAAACGAACAAAATGTCAGAATAAATACTTTCATTCTGCCTTTAAGCAGTTGGTCAAAGAAGAAGGTCACTTAGGAATGAGAGGCCTACAACTCCATACTTTATGTTTAGTTCTTGCAATTTTCAAAGCATGTTTTGCTCCTATTCTTTTTTTTTTTTTTTTTTTTTTTTAGGTTTTAGCAAGGCAAATGGGGTTAAGTGGCTTGCCCAAGGCCACACAGCTAGGTAATTATTAAGTATCTGAGACTGGATTTGAACCCAGGTACTCCTGACTCCAGGGCCAGTGCTTTATCCACTATGCCACCTAGCCGCCCCTGCTCCTATTCTTTTTACTGATTACATTCCTGAATAGAAAGAATCTACAAGTTCGAACATCTTTTCAGTGAGGTACTGCTAGAAGCCATAGCACTCTCACCTAACAACCAATAATCCCCAAAGCTTAGCCCCGAAGTTCCTGTTCCCAGTGATAGATAGACTATAGAGTTGAACTCATTGACCTCCAAATAAAATTCTTTCCTTGTCATCCTCTAGTTCCTAATGGATAGGTCTGATTCAGGCAGTAACTATAAACATCCAGTAGCTTCCTATAAATTTTTTTTAAATTTATTTTTATTAAAGACATTATTTGAGTTTTACAATTTCCCCCCCCCCAATCTTGCTTCCACCCCCCCTACAGAAAGCACTCTGTCAGTCTTTACTTTGTTTCCATGTTGTACCTTGATTCAAACTGGGTGTGATGAGAGAGAAATCATATCCTTAAAAGAAGAGAAGAGAAGAAGTCTAAGAGGTGACAAGATCAGACAATAAGATATCTGTTTTTTTCTAAATTAAAGGGAACAGTCCTTGCACTTTGTTCAAACTCCACAGCTCCTTATCTGGATACAGATGGTACTCTCCTTTGCAGACAGCCCAAAATTGTTCCCAATTGTTGCACTGATGGAATGAGCAAGTCCTTCAAGGTTGAACATCACTCCCATGTTGCTGTTAGGTTGTACAGTGTTTATCTGGTTCTGCTCATCTAACTAAGCATCAGTTCATGCAAATCCCTCCAGGCTTCCCTGAAATCCCGTCCCTCCTGGTTTCTAATAGAACAATAGTGTTCCATGATATACATATACCACAGTTTGCTAAGCCATTCCCCAATTGAAGGACATTTACTTGATTTCCAATTCTTTGCCACCACAAACAGGGCTGCTATAAATATTTTTGTACAAGTAATGTTTTTACCCTTTTTCATCATCTCTTCAGGGTATAGACCCAGTAGTGGTATTGCTGGGTCAAAGAGTATGCACATTTTTGTTGCCCTTTGGGCATAGTTCCAAATAGCTCTCCAGAAGGGTTGGATGAGTTCACAGCTCCACCAACAGTGTAATAGTGTCCCAGATTTCCCACAACCCTTCCAACAATGATCATTATCGTTCCTGGTCATATTGGCCAATCTGAGAGGTGTGAGGTGGTACCTCAGAGAAGCTTTTAATTTGCATTTCTCTAATAATGATTTAGAGCATTTTTCATATGGCTATGGATTACTTTGATCTCCTCATCTGTAAATTGCCTTTGCATATCCTTTGACCATTTGTCAATTGGGGAATGGCTTTTTGTTTTAAAAATATGACTCAGTTCTCTGTATATTTTAGAAATGAGTCCTTTGTCAGAATCATTAGTTGTAAAGATTGTTTCCCCCATTTACTACATTTCTCTTGATCTTGGCTACATTGGTTTCATCTGTGCAAAAGCTTTTTAATTTAATGTAATCAAAATCATCTAATTGGTTTTTGGTGATGTTCTCCCCACTCTTCCTTAGTCATAAACTGCTCCACTTTCCATAGATCTGACAGGTAGACTAGTCCTTGATCTTCTAATTTGCTTATAGTATTGTTTTTTTATGTCTGTGTCCTGTAACTATTTGGATCTTATCTTGGTAAAGGGTGTGAGGTGTTGGTCTAATCTAAGTTTCTTCCATACTAACTTCGAATTATCCCAGCAATTTTTATCAAAGAAGGAGGTTTTTATCCCAATGGCTGGACTCTTTGGGTTTATCAAACAGCAGATTACTATAATCATCTCCTGCTGCTTCCTACTAAATATAATATAATATTTTACTTCCCTAATCTGGTCCCAATCCAATTTAATTCAATAAACCTTTATTAATATATACAAGGTACTATGATCTAAGTCCCCTTTCTAGCTTTATTTCACTTTAGTTTCCTTCATGTTCTTTCCACTCTGTTCATAATGGACTACCAGCTATTCTCCAATTGAACTGCTGTCTCAAGAAGCCTCTGAATTTGGCAGACATTGAAAAACATGCACAATTCCATATATATAAAACAAACTGAAAAAAGTTTTATCTGTGAAGTCACATGTCTCTATTACATATAGCTTACTACTACAACTACCACTACTTACTACTACAACCATTTACTACTTACTACTACTGCTACCTACTACCACACTGAGAGACTGGTGGCCTGAGTTATACAATTTATGTTGATTATAGTGAGGAGTTTGCTATGCAAGGCATCCTCCTCTCTTGCCTTTATTGGACTTGTTCTCCTCCATGGCCTGATTAATAGGACACATTTCTTCTCAGAATAATACCATTTTAGCAGTTTCACAGCTGCCTTTCTTGTTTTTATCTTCCTCTGAAACACCCTCATTTCTCTTCTGTACATTAAAATTCTGAATTTTCCAGGCAGTTGTATCCAGGTGATGTGGTTCTCTGTGGCTTGAGGATGGAGAATTGGGGAAAGTTGAGAAGAAAAGGTGGTAAGGATTACCATTCTGTTTTTAAAATTTGCAGACTTTACTATTCTGGTATTAAAAATAATTGTGGACTGATTAAAAACAGCAACAACAACTGAATACCACTAGACTAGATAGTCTCCAAGGTTCAATTCAAACTCTCTATGATCAAATGTTATACTTTGCATAGCTAGATTTAGCAATTTAAGGGGGAAACTTTTCTATAGCCCCAGGGATTTCAAGTGAGTAGGAATGTGAGCACTGCACCCTAAGTGAACAGTTGCTGGTGGTAACAGATCACCTTATCAAGTCTCACATATCAGATTTCCCTCCCAGAATTAGAATATTCATGAAATATAAATGTAGATATATAATACAATTACAAGGATGTCAATGTAAAAAAAAAATTAAAGTATGAATAGAAATTGTGGCAAGCCTGTGAACTTCCAGGATTTTTTTTTCTACCAAAGATGCAAAAGTTACTGAAGGAAAGAGAGAGAGGAGAGGGAGGGAGGGAGGGAGAGAGAGAGACAGACAGACAGACACAAAGAGACAGAGACACACACTAAGTAAGTTTAGGGGTAATTTGGAAAGATTAAAGGTTCTTTCTTGGGACTCCTAATTGAAAGAGTGATAGCTACTTTAAGAGGTCAAATATTCATAGAAACTTTCTGAAACTTCAGAACTTTTCCATATACTTTGCCTTTTGCTTGGCAATGGGACTTAAGCTCAAATTTACACTTTTTTTGACTCTTTCTTTATGTCATATAAACTGATTATAATCTATAAGCATGAATTGTGTAAGAAAGAACATTAAAGTTTAAATAATACAATTCTTTGTTCTTTCAAAGGCATTTATGTAAATTACGACAAATTAAATGTGACTGTTTAAAAAAGCAAGGACGTGTCCACTATTTGAACTGAACTCTTAAGAAGTTGAAACCTATCTTAAATGATCAAAAAATATTTAATGACATAGTACTGAGACATGTTTTGAGACGGCTTATTGTTCAGTCATTTCAGTCTTGTTTAATTTTCTGTGACCCCATTTGAGATTTTCCTTGCAAAGACATTGGATTGATTTGCCATTTCCTTCTCCAGATCAAGAAACTGAAGCTTGCAGGATAAAATGACTTATCTAGGGTCATATAGTAAGTGTCTGAGGTCAAATCTGACCTCACATCTTCCTAACTTCAGGTCTGATCCTCTATCCACTGTGCCACTTAGCATGCTACAGGAAAAAGAACTGGATGTAGTATGAGGAGAGGCAGGGGTTCAAGTTCCAATTTCAATATACTAGCTGTGTGACCAAGGGGAAAAACCTAACTTTCTCTGTAAAATGGGAATATAAAATTTGTTATGAAGATGAAATCAGAAAGTGTATGAAGAACTTTGTAAATTTTGCATGAACATCAGCTATTATTAATTTCAATAGTGTGATGATTCTGGGATACCCATCCAACTGAATGCCTTTGCTACACTTACATACAAACACACATACATTTAGTTTAAATTAAATTAAATGTTTAATTAAATAAAAATTACCAAGTAAGGGTTTGTTATAGAATGCCTTTCAGTTCAGTAGCTGTAGACTTCTTCAAAGGATGAAAAGTAATGAAGGCTACATACTTTTAAAAAAACAGAATAAATCTATAAGAAATTATGATTTGATTAAAATTCCCAAAGGAAACTAAAGAAATGACAATGACAACTTATCCAAAGATCAAAAAGCATAAACTAGGTGATGCACTACACTTCTAAATATCTCTCATATTTTTACTTTTCTTTCCATTCTCATCCCCATTATCTTCTTTCAGGGCCTTATCTCTTTATATCTGGATTGGTTCCATTGCTTTTGCCTGGTTCCTCCCACACAAATGGCAAACTTCAGGAAGACTACTCTTCCTAAAACATCACTTCCTTACAGATTCAAGAACCTGCAATAGTTCCATATTACATGAAATCTAAACAATGCCTGGGCTTTTTTAAGGATGCCAATAATTTGGACCCACTCTCTTTTTCCAACTTCATTTTGGTTCTCCTGCGATTTTTTAGTTCTCATCTATTCTTGTTCAGTCAGTCTCCTTTTTTTTCACTTATACTGTGGTGATTCCTGCCTCTGAGCTATCTATCCCTCATAACTCATTTCACAATTAGTATGCTAACTTATTTTCAAATTGTCTTTTGCTTCTTATAACTGTCCTTTCCTCTCTACTCAAGACCACTTCCACCCTTTATGGCCATTCTTGGACCACAGCAATGGTTTCCTAATAGTCTCATTGCCTCAATTTTCTCATCATTTCAATCGACTTAGTGCCACAATGATTTTCCTAAAGTACAGGTCTGATCATGTTATTCAAATTTTTACTCAAATTGTAAAGGCTCCCTCTTGCCTCTACCATCAAATATAAATTCCTTGTTTGGCATTTAAAGGCCTCCATAACCTGAATGCAACCTACTTTTTCAGTCTTTCTACATTTATATACACATCATTCTGTCCTTTAGGGTTCAGTCTAATCAGCCACCTTACAAGAAACTTCATCTTCAATCTCTTTGCCTTTATTTACATCTAATTTTAATTCAAGAGCTACCTTTTCCTTATATGCTTAACACTTAGCACAATATTTGGCTCAACTATTAAGTACTTAGCCCTGGGCTTAATAATTATTTCTTGACTTGATCTGGCTGGATCTTCTATCTGAAGTCTTTCCCAATTCCCCCAATTGTTTGTCTCACCCCACCCCCCAAGAATTCAAGGAAGGGACTGTTTATGTTTGCTTTAAATCCTTAGCATCCAGCACGTGTTTGGCACACAGTAGATACTTAATAAACAATTACTAATTAATAATAACTAGCAAATTTACAATTACTGATTAATAATAACTAGCAAATTTATGTAGCACTTTAAGGTTTGCAAAGCATTGTACACATTGTCTCATTCATCCTTATAACAACCTGTGATGGAGGTGCTGCTATTTATTCTTTCCATTTTACCAAAGAGGCTAGGAGAGGTTATAATTCCTACAAGTCTAGAGTTCACACATACTCAAACATACATACATACATACATACTACACATATTGTTCTGTTTCCTTCTTTTTCTATGTATATTAATCTTTATCTCTTCAACTAAATTATTAGGTATTTATGGATGATATAATACTTTTTTGATACTTTATAGTAATTTTATAGCAAGCAGTACAGCATTGAGCATATAATAAAAAAATCAGAAAACACCAGTTCTTTCAACATTTAATCAACTCTTGAATCCTTGTCCTCTATTGTCTTCTACAATTAACACAATGGAGTCTTTCCAACCAAAGGGTAAATCTGTGTGATCCCATATGAATGCCCCAGACAGTTGCTTTTTAATATTAAAGAATTTATTATTTTTCTTTTTCATCAATATGAAACTGTCAACTTATCACACAATGCCTACTTCATTTTCATATCTGCTAGTGGGTGGGAAATCATATAATCATAATTATTCAAACTATGTGCAAATTAAGAGTAAATAAAGGGCTGATTCTTTTATGAATCAAGGGCAAGGACTTCAGGTATTCTATTTTGTGTAACCTTTTTGCTTCTTGACTGTTTATTTCAGAGCTTAAGATAATACTGTTGGAAAATAAAATAGATACTTCTCAAGGACTGTAACTTTAAAAAAAAAGTACAATTAAGTTGAATTTTTCCTGGTCAAAGTCATATCAAATAAACCTTTTAAGCACCAGTATGGGTTACTCTTCTCTGACAGTGATAGTTAATTTATGAATACCTATTACCTACTCTCTTTCTTATCAGACACTTCAAAGCAAAACTCTATCTATGGAAAGATAAAGAAAAATGAAGGTGGCCATGAAAAAAGATAAAAAAGCTTCCCAAATTCAGCTTTCACTATCAGCATGTTTTTTTCCCCTGATAAATGAATTCCTAGTTGTCTAAAAGCTTTGTTCACTTCACTCTCTGGTACTTCCCATAAAAGGCCAGTGTTCAGGGTTGGCTACTCTAGATTGACCAAGTGACCTAAAGAAGCAGAGTCAGCAAAATCTCAAGAGGATGAATTATAAACTGCAAATAACACTTTAATTACACTGACTGGCCAAAGTCATCATTCTGAGAGAAAGAACCACTGCCCTCTTCCTCAGGCTATGCCTTGGAGAATTTTACATTAATTAATTATGTAATTTTAAAAAGGCCAAGAAAGACAGTCCTATGATCATCTTCAATTCTTTTGAATGTAAATTTGAAATACATTTCCAACAGCAGGCTTAAAAAGAAAAACAACTCTCTACCAATTTTTAACTTGTTGGTATCACGGAATAAAATATAAGCTCCCTTTCTCATCCTCTCTTCCTTCCCTCTCATATTCTGAATTTCCTTCTTTGGGAAATACACGTACAGCTAATATATAAAACTGAACTGCAGATAACAGGAACACTGGGTACCTTTGAAGGAAATCAAAATTCAGTGAAGTTTACAAAATGTTAAAAACTTGGCATATTACAAGAAAGGTAAGAGTTCTTGATAGACCTACAATTTTACCACTTTACCTATTGTTTCTGTTGGCTGACGGTTTCTAATATGAATGGGCTGGGGGTGAGGGTGGGGAGTAGGGGATGGGGACAAATGCCTTATTAGTAGTGGCTTTGTCTAATAGTCTATCACAATTTTAAAAAAAACGTGATCATCACAAAAACATTTTCCCCATTTTATGTTTTGAAAAGCAGTGGCTGGGAATAAGCACTGGACCTGTGATTTCACTGATACAAGTGACTTGTAGGTGAAGAAGCTTCTTCTTCTGAAATTTTAAAGTCTTAAGAGAGTTCTCTGAGAGCAGTGAAAGGAGAAGGGACTTGTCACATAATCATATGTGTTAGAAATGGAACTTGATCCCATCTGCCTGGCTGGTTCTTGATCCAGTACAGCATACTGCCTTTCAAAAGAGACAGGTTTTTGAGTTGTTTGTTTTTTGAGGGAAAGCATATATTTTCTTTCTTTTCTTTTTTTTTTCAGTTTTTTCAAGGCAAATGGGGTTAAGTGGCTTGCCCAAAGCCACACAGCTAGGTAATTATTAAGTGTGTGAGGTTGGATTTGAACCCAGGTAATTCCTAACTCCAAGGCCAGTACTCTATCCACTGCATCACCTAGCCACCCCTGGAAAGCATATATTTAGATGGGCTAAAAAGAGAAGGCATCTGGCAATTCAGCAATTATTACCAACTTTTGTTTGCTCTGGATTTTAAGTCTGATCTTCGAAAAAAAAAAAAAAGCAAGTAATTCAAATTCTCCCTCCATTATTTCCACTTGACTATATTCAGTTTCCTAAGGTCCAAAAAATACAAGCTTCTATAAAATAGTGAGAACAATAGACGAGTCAAAAGACTTGGAATTAGTAGTTCAACCACTTTAAGATGTGGGTAAATTATCCAACCTTTCTAAATCTGATTCTTCACCAACAAAATGGGAATAACTGTTATCTCTATCTGAGGTTAAGTGAGACAATGTCTGCAATGAGACAAACTACAAACCAGAAAGCATGTACACTCCATATACATAAACATGCATACACAGAGGTAATTCAAACCCAACCTAAGTTTAATGCTTGGGGGTGAGGTTGAAGAGGTCAAGGTCTTGGTCTCTATTTCAGTTAGGGAGGGTCACTTAATTTTCTACAGAGAAAATTCTCCTCTCTTAAATGACTGTTATACTTTCTAATTTAGGTCTCTTCATTTAAGACTGTATGACAGAATATGAATGGATAGACACCCAAATCACCACCACTACAAATGCCAGACAAATGCTACTCATTTATGGAATTGAGTGACCAAATACAGAAATCATCCTTTCACCTAAGGGGCACATTTTAATACACTTGGCTCATTCAAAGGGTAACAATTCATTTTGCCTTATTTTGTGATGTGGATCATTTTTTTAAAAAACAACAACAAAAATGACACCAAAACAAATAAAGCTCTCTGACCCCCTCATGCCAACAGCTGCTTTTCAATCCTTCGATGAAAGGTACTCTAGAGTTCAAAGTAACATGATATCATGAGTCTTAAATTTTCTTGAACCATTAGGTAAGCTCCCTTGAATATCAGATTAACCTGAAAGCTGAGAAGTCCTGATGGCGCTTTATGTGACTACCCGACAGCTAGGAAGCCTGGCTTCCCCAGATCACATCACTGATTTATAGAATTCCCAAAGCTAGTCCCCTGGCCAGCTGAATAACCAGATAACACCAATCTCCAGAGAGTAGGGAAGAGTTGGGAGACGGAGAGACAATTAGGAAAAAAGATAAATTTGAGATACTGACACACACACAACATAAGATATCTACTCCTTTATCTCAAGGATTTTCAAAAATGAGAGAAAAATAATGCTCAGTCTAGATGCTTCTTTATCATATGCTGCAACATTCCTTGTGGTGGTAGGGCAACAGTAAAAATATCAAGTAGAATTTTATATTATATTTTATATAGCATATACTAATATATAGTATTGCAGAATACATTTTTTATATATCCTCTATAGAAAAAGGAAATATCTACTTTTTTAAGACGCTATACCAGAACTCAATGGGGAAACTCCCTCATCCAAATCAATTGAATCTGCAATTTAGTCTTAGAAAGTTGCTTGAGGCACTGAAAGAAGTAACTGGCTCTTGAAGTGGCTCCAGGATAGTATGATTCAGAAGACAGATTTGAATCCAGGTCTTCTTGATTCTAAAGCTCTCAATTCCCTATGTCACACAGCCTCTTATACATGTATTTCTCAACACATTTAAAATCTAGTAAGCAGTTCTAACATGCTGGAAAGAATACTGGATTAGAGTTCAACAGATCTAAATGATACAAGTCACTGTCTCTGGGCTGCAGCTTCATCTGTAAAAAAATAGAGTTCACCTGGCCTAGATGGTCTCTAACTTCCCTTTCATCTTGTATTTTCAGTGGTTCTTTTCTCTGAGGACTAACTTTTAAGTAGCATATGGATTATATTTTCTTTTAATTCACCAGGCAATGCTCTTTCTAAAATGACACCTTGACGTGAAAATTCCTTCTTTCCTTCCTTCCCATTTTTTTAAGTTAAGATTTTCGTTCTTCCTAAAGGTAGAGTTAATTCCTTACAATCAAGCTTCTTGATGGAAACATCTCTCTAAGTTCACTAATGTCCCATTTATTGTTCAATCTAATTATCTTTTGCTACTTTTGTAGAGAAGATGGAGATATATGCATAGAATACCATCAGATGAATTCAGAACTACCTGGATGGCTAGATTCAAAGAATATTTATTCATACTCAATGTCAAAATGACAGGGATCTCCAGGAGTATCCAGGATTTCTGTGCTTGGTTTTGGTTTAACGTTTTTTTTAATCAATTATTAGATAAAGGCCTAGATCTCATTAGCTGATGATAAGAAACAACACTTGGAGAAAAAGTTAATATATAGTAGAGGAAATAAGGAATTCAAAAGATTTTTGACAGGCTATTAATCTTCAAAAGAGAGGCTTGTTGGGTATGTCATAATGGGGGTTCCTTTTGTATGAATCTGACTTCATAGTCATGAAGTCCCTCCCAACTTCCAAATTTTGTTCTATTGCTCTCCCTTGTTCATGCCTAGAATAGACACCTTCAACCTGCAATGCTCACCTTTCTTAGATCCTCAGAGATGTCTTCCTAGATTCTTTCCTCCTAAAATTGCTTTGTACTAATTTTATTTTTATACTTATGGGGTTATATGGGGTTTTTTGTAGCCACATCACCAAGCACAGTATACTGAATACAGCAGATACTTAATTTTGTATTAAGCATATTATGATGACTTTTAAAGAACATAGTAATTAGCAGTGAACATCATGTTAATGGCCATAGTCTTTCTCCTCCAACTTCATTATGGGTAAAATAAAGGACTTGGCTATAAAAATCAGTAATTCTAACCTGCTGCTGGTGATCGTTCTCAAATTCTATTCGGACAACAAGAATGCTTTAAAAGGTACTTTTAGGAGTAAGTAGCAGAAGCAAGGAAAACAAGGCCAAATTCCATTCTTTCTAAACCATCTGGATTCTTATCATTATTTAGTTGAACCTATGTCTTTCCCCACTTTTTTTTTTGACATCTTTGGAATATAGAATTATCAGGGGATTGCTAGATCAAAGGATATACAGTTTTATAATTCTTTGGGTATACTTCCAATTTGCTCTCCAAAATGGTTTACAGCTCCACCAACAGTAAATTAATGCCTCAGTTTTCCCACAACCTTCCAATTTCTAACATTTTCATTTCTGGTCTTATTAGTCACTCTGCTAGATGATGTGAGATAGATTTTTTCAAGAGTTGTTTTACCCGGCAATTCTCTGATCAAGTTATTTAGAGCATTTTTTTCATAACATATAGCTTTAATTTCTTTAAAAACTGTCTATTCATATCTTTTAACTATTTATCAACTGGGGAATGACTTGTATTTTTAAAAATCTGACTCAGTTCTCTATATATTTAAGAAATGAGGTCTTTAACAGAGGTATTTATTGCAACCCCCCCCCCCCGTTTTCTGCATTCCTTGTAATTTTGGTTGCATTGGTTTTGTTTGTGTAAAACCTTTTTTAATTTTATATAATCAAAATTATTTATTTTACCTTTTGTCATGATCTTCTGTGATTCTAAAATCTAGCTATAAATCTGACAGATAAATTATTCCATACCCTCTTAATTTGCTTATGGTATCACTCTTTGTGTCTAAATCTTGCTCCCCATTTTGACCTTATCTTGGTATATGGTGTGAAATTTTGATTTATATACAGTTTTCCTAGCAGTTTTTGTCAAATAATGAGTTTTTGTTTCAAAAGCATGGATATTTGGGTTTATCATATACTAAATTACAATGGTCAATCACTATACTGTAATTTGAACCTAATCTATTCCACTGATCTACTACTCGATTTCTTAGCCAGCAGCAGATTATTTTGCTAATTACATTTTATAACACAAAGATATGGTATGGTAAGACCACCTTCTTTCACTTTTTTTCATTGATTTATTTAATATCTTTGAATTTTTATTCTTTCAAATGAATGTTATTTTTTCTAGCTCTAGATAATACATTTTTGATTTTGATCGCCATGGTATTGAATACATAAATTTAGGAATTTAGGTATAACTGTCATTTTTATTATATTGGCTCAGCCTACCCATGAGTAATTAATATTTTTCTTTGTTTAGATCTGACTTTATTTGTATTTAAGTGTTTTATATAATTTCATACAGTTCCTGAGTAAAGCTTTGACAAGTAGAATCCCAAATATTTTATATTATATACAGTTATTTTAAATGGAATTTTTCTTTCTCTTGCTGCTCGATTTTCTGGTATTATATAGAAATGCTGATGATTTATGTGGGTTTATTTTGTATTCTGCCTCCTTGTTAAAGTTGTCAATAATTTCAAGTAGTTTTTTAGTTGATTCTCTTGGATTTCCTAAGTATATCACCTGCAAAGTGATAGTTTTGTTTTTTTCACTACCTATTCTAATTCCTTTAATTTCTTTTTCTTATTGCTTTAGCTAACATTTCTAGTATATTAAATAGCAGAACTGATAAAGGGCAACCTTGATTCATCCCAAACGTATTGGGAAGGTTTCTAATTTATCCTCATGCTACAGATAAAAACTTGCTAATGGTTTTAGATAAATACTTATCAATTTAAGATCCATTCAGTACTATGCTCTCTACTGTTTTCAATAGGAATGGGCTAAATATTGTCAAAGGCCTTTTCTGCATTTATTGAAATAATTATATGATTTCTGTTGGTTTTGTTACTGATATAGTCAATTATATTGATAATTTTCCTCATATTGAACCTGTCCTACTTTCCTGATATAAACATCTCCCTAGAGTCTTCCTGAAGGACTCCTGCTGACTGGCTACACTTGCTACTCTTAGATATCTCTTGCTATAATCTCTTTGCTAGTATTTTATTTAAAATTTTTAGCATTAATATTCATTAGGGAAATTAGTTTATAATTTTCTTCCCCTGAAAGGTTTTTCCTGGTCTGAGTATCTCCTCCACCATATTTTTATTGTATAAGTAATCTGGTAGACCTTACCCTATATTTTTCAATAAGTTTATATAATGTTTGGTAGAATTTGAGTCTTGTATTTGGAGGTCAAATTATTTATTTAGCTCTCATCTTTTAATTAATCCTCTATTTCATTAAATATTAATTTTTCCCCATAAAAGATGTATTTAATTTTGCTGGGTAAGTGTTTCTTGGTTGTAATCCTAACTCCTTTGTCTTTCATTCCAAGCCCTCCTGTTCTTTAATGTGGAAGCTGCCAAATCTAGTGAAATTCTGACTATAGCTCCACAATATTTGAATTGTTTCTTTTTACTTATATTTTCTATTTGATTTGTGAACTCTGGAATTTGGCTATGATGTTTCTAAGAGTTTTCATTTTGAAACCTCTTTCAGGTGGTGATCAGTGGATTCTATTTCTTTTTTGCCCTCCATTTCTAACATATTAGAGCAGTTTTCTTTTGCTAATTTCTTGAAATATACTGTCAGGTTTGGGGTTTATTTTGGGGGTAGGAGGGAAGATTATGACTTTCAGGTAGTCCAATAGATCTTATATTTTCTCTACTGGATCTATTTTAGGTCAGGTGCTTTTCGAATAAGAAATTTCACATTTTCTTCACTTTTTTGATTGTTTTATCATAGCTTCATATATCAGTCATTTCCCCCCATATGCTCAGCTCTAATTTTTAAGGAATTATTTTCTTCAGTGAGTTTTTGAATTTCTTTTTTCCAATTGGTCAATTCCTTTTTTTTTGGGGGGGGAGGTATTTTCCTCAGTAAATTTTTTGTGTATCTTATGCTATTGACCCCCCCGCCATGATTCTCCTGCATTAGTCTCATTTCTTTTCCTAATTTTTCATCTACTTCTCTAATTTGCTTTGTAAAAACCTTTTAAAACTCTTCTAGGAATTCTTTTTGGGCTTGAGGCTTTTTTTTTTCCTTTTGAGGCTTCACATGTAATCATTTAGATAGGATAATAGTTTACTCCTCTTCTACTGCTCACTTGCATAGGGGGCTTGCAGGGTTACTGGAGGGCAGGGTCCTTATCCTTACTCTCTCTCTCTGTATTAATTACTTCAGGCTTGGAATCTTGCTGCAGGACCCCTAGTTTAAGGGCTAGTTGTACTGCTGCTCTTGGATCTCTCTCTCCTCCCACCCCATGAAAAAGACTTTTCCTGCTGAGCTGGTAAACTGCTTCCCTGCCTAAATCAATTCTGAGGCAGTTTTCTAGTTGTTTGGAGGGGAATTCTGAAAGATATCAGAAGGATCCTTCTTCACTCTGCCATCTTGGCACCAGAAGATTCCCATGAGGTTTTCTTGGCAAAGATAAATGGTTTGTCATTTTCTTCTCTAGGTTTATGCAGGCAGGGATTAAGAGTCTCACCCAGGATCACACAGTAAAAGCCTGAGATCAGATTTAACTACAGGCCCACTTTATCTAATCATACCACCTAGCTGCTCCAAAATAATCTTACAAACCATTTTGTATATAACCCCTTCATTTTAGAGATGAAGAAGCTAAAGCCCAAAAGGATAAAATGAATTAGTCAAAGTCATACACTTTAGTAAATGATAGCTTAAATCTGGTCATATTTCCCCTACATATAGAGAATATTCTACCAGTGTTGTCTAAAACCTTGGTATCTCAAAGGATTTAAGTTCCATGAGAAATCTTTGATATAACAGAATGATTGTCTTGGGACAGATGAAAGAAGGAAGGTTTTCTCTTTCTTATGAATGACAAATGGAAGGAAGAGTTGGGGAAGGGTATGGAGTGAGGGCTGGGGTTCAAATAGAGTAAGAGGCAGGCAGTGATGTGGCATCAGGAGTAAGAGAGACAATGGGTGGAGGTGAAGAGACTGATACCGGAGAACCCTCATAGAAGCAGGACTAGACAGTTCACAGAAAATATATGAACATATTAAACCCTTTCTCTTCAGCAGGGTCTGAGATGCATTATTCTTGTATAACTTCTAAGTTAGAAGTGTCAGAAGATTATGCCCTTTTCCCTGATTCACTCTAATGTTATTTCAGCTTGTATCAAAAACACATATATTATTCTTTCTCAAAACTATCCTGAGCCTCTACTTTTATAATCAATACCAGTGACCATTCAAATCAGCATGTGTGTATATATATATAATATATATACATACATATATATGAATGTATTCTATCCATTCAAGCCTCAAGAGTATTCATAATGATAATAACTATATATAATACTTTAAAATTTACAAATTGCTTTAATATATTATTTCATGATACTCACTACAACTCTGGGAGACTGTTATTATTCTTCTTTGACAAATGAGGAAACTGAAGCAAAGAAGAATTATAGAATTTGCCTAGGGTCACACAGTTATAAGTATCTGAGAAAGGATTTGAATTCAGGTCTTTCAGATTACATTTCAATCAATCTATGATATCACCTAGTTCTGTGCCTCTCCCTATTCTTTCATCAAATTAGTTTGATGTAGATAATGACCACCTTTATATCACTAATAAAAACTTACAGAAGAATCCATAATATATCCTAAGAGAAATTGAAGTTATTCATTATTGAAATGTCAAAAAATTCAGCCACCTAGTTCTTCATAATTTTAAAATGCCACTCACAATTGGGACATAATACACATAGTTCTTCACAAACTCCACTTTTGAGAAAAGACCAGCATTTTCTAACAGGGAAAATAAAGTCTTCAGAAACATTTCAAATTGCCAGACTTGAATATATAGTCTAACTCCCAATAGCCTCCTCTTTCTTAACTTACAAATACAATTATAAATTACATGAGAATTAATTTCACATAGACAAAAAAAATTTCATTTAACCATTTAAACAAAGCAAAATAACCAAGCTTATTTAGGCTCTTACTGCCAAAGTACATGTTATTTTTTGAAGGACTATAAATGAACTTATCCTGAAATGAAGTCTTTATCTTTTTAAGTTTTCCCTAACCACTGAGACATGAAGGTTGAAAATATTAAAAAGGTCTTTAAAATATACAAGTAAAACCTGAGCAAGATTTTAGATTTAGAATGGGAAGGGTCTTTAGAAACTTTCTAATCTAGCTCTGCAATTCTATATAAGGAAAAAGTGAGGTGCACAAAGTGGACCTTTTGCCCAAGATTACAGACACAGGTCCTTGGATTCCAAACAAAGTATTCATTCCATTATACCGCAGAGTCTCTGAAATTTTTCTCTAAGGTCTTTTTAAAATCTAAAACCATGATCTTAAATCTTAACTGTTTTTGTTCAATTCTTTTCCTACTGCTAAGAGCTTCTTTCCTTTTTGGGGAAAGAGGGGTGGGGGAAGAAAGGGAAACAAAACAGTAGGGAGGAAAAAAGAAGATAATATCTTTAAATTTCAAGAGGCCATCCTTGAAATGTTCAGTTCTATGGTTTTGACACTTACCAGAAACATTGATTGATGTTCCTGCATCAATAATTCCACTATTGGGTCTCACACAATAACGACGGGGTGCAGTAGTCTTCACTTTAAAACATACATTTCGGTCAGAAGGGTTGCCAAGCTTTAGGTTGGTGGTCACAACATCTGTGAAGGGACCTGTGAACACAACAAAAAAATAAAAAGTTAGAAAGGCTTAGTTCAAATAACTGGTAGCTACTCATTTTTTAACCAGATGAATTTTCTTAGGGAAAGAACTATGCCTTATTAGTCATAGAGACTAAAAGGGTGCAAGTAAGTACTTCATGATATCTTTATTGTTGCTGATGATGCTAAACATTATGTTAATTTAATGGACTGTCCAAATCACATTCCAGAAATTCAGAGCTGGAAGGGGCCTAGATGCCACCTGGTTCAACCCATACTTGAAAAATGAGGAAAGGGAATCCATGTCACCTCCAAATAAAGTCCATTTTACTTTTGGACAGATCTAATTATTTTTCTTTAAACTAAAATTTGGTTCATCACTGCTCCTTGTTCTGCCCTAAAAGGTCAAGCAGAACAAGTTTGATTTTTAAGAATCTTGACAGTAGTTGAAGACCAATTTTAATTTCCCCCCATAAGTCTTCTTTTTTCTAGGACAAATATCTCTAGTTCTTTCAAATGATCTTCCTATGGCATGATCTTTCATCTTGATTGTCCTCCTTTCTAAAACATGGCACCCTAAATTGAATACTATACTCCAGATGTGGTCTAACCAGGTTAGAGTACAGTACTGTCATTATTCATCATTTTTGACTCGTTCTCTCTTTTGTTGCAATCATGTAATCACTATTCTAGTTTAAGCCCTCTTCTGCCATAGGTCTTTCCTCACTTAAATCCATCCTCCTCTACAGAGCTGCCAAAGTGATTTTCTAAAAGTTCAAATCTGACCATGTCACTCCACAACTTCAAAGGCACCATATCACTTCAAGAATCAATGATGAGGGGCGGCTAGGTGGCACAGTGGATAGAGCACTGGCTCTGGAGTCAGGAGTACCTGACTTCAAATCCAGCCTCAGACACTTAATAATTACCTAGCTGTGTGGCCTTGGGCAAGCCACTTAACCCCATTGCCTTGCCAAACAACAACAACAACAACAACAACAAAAAAAAAACACCTAAGAAAAGAATCAATGATGAACTCCTCTGTTGGGCATTTAAAGTCTCTACCAATGTGGCCCAGCCTATCTTTCTGCTAGGGTCCAAATGATTGCTTTTCCTTTTTTTTTTTTAAATAAGGAAATTGCTTTTCTTTATACACAACACCATCTTTGCTCTAGTTATCCCTCATTATAGGAATAAAGTCTCTTTATACC
Organism: Macrotis lagotis; assembly: GCF_037893015.1. Classification (NCBI taxonomy): domain Eukaryota; kingdom Metazoa; phylum Chordata; class Mammalia; order Peramelemorphia; family Peramelidae; genus Macrotis; species Macrotis lagotis. The sequence continues at coordinate 263,420,439 of NC_133658.1, read as the reverse complement.
TCCTCCTCTTAGAATCCCTAGTTTCCTTTCAGGCTTAATTCGATGTCACCTTCTATAAAAAGTACTTATTATTCTGCTGACTCCCTCCATAACTGCCTAATGTCATTTTAGTATATGCTTATTTGAGTAGTATATACTGTGTCCCCTGACTAGGTCGTAAACTTCATGAGGGGAGGAACTCTCACTTTTGCCTCAGAATCTAGGGTTGCAAACAGCTAAAGAAGATACCATCTGATGGTTCAGAGTGAATGTAAACAGCAATTGTTTTCGTTTTGGTCAGAAACCCAGAGAGTTTTGCCTTCCCAGACTGATTTTTCTTTTTAGACGAGGTTAAAGAGGTTATTCTTTGTCTCATTTCTTTTTCATCTAGCCTTGATCACTGATTGGACTTTGCCTCAGTCAAACTGAGAGCTGTTAAAGACCTTTGCTTACAGATGTAAAGGTCTTCCACTATATCCAGGCAAATTCCAGTTGTCCTGATCCACATCTGGCCAATGAACCCAGATAGCTCTGGAAGAGAAAGTAAAGCTGGTGACTTTATATAATTCCCCCTTCCCCTAAATCCAATTCACCCTAAGGTTATGTTCTCTTTGAGAATGAAGATCAAACAACAATTTGAGCTGAGTTTTGAAGAAAGACAAGGATTCTGGGAGCCAGAAGGACAAGTATATTCCAAGCAAAGGGTAAGGGTTTGTTTCACACTGCAAAGCAGGAAAAAAGAAGATAGAGTTTGTATTAAGAGCCAGTAGGCTGATTTGGCGAGCCAGTAGAGGTCATAAAGTAATATGAAATAAAACTGTAAATATGACTTCCTCTCTCCTTCCTCTTTCTTTCCTTGCAAAAAACAAGATCATAGCTAAGAGGAATTTTAAAAATTACCTAGTTTAACGCACTTATTTTACACATGAAAAAATCCAAGACAGTTAAGTGATTTGTAGGATCATAGATTTTGAGCTAGTGGGGAACTTAAAGGTTATTTAGTTTAAATTCCCTAAGTTTATAGCTAAGAAACCAAGGTTCAATGACTTGCCTATGGTAATAAATAAAGGATAAAAAGAAATCGTGTCTATGATGTAAGGAGGAAATTGGAATACGACCACTAATATTTCATTGGGCCACATAACACCACCAATACTATATTGTCTATACCCTACATAAAGAGAATTTGGCTGTTTTTGAAGAGCAGAATTAGATGCTACAACTTAGACTTGAAATAATGTTAGTGAACAAAGGATAATCCAGTATGAAGTTCTTCTAAGGTAAAACCAGGTTATTCCAAGCTCTTTCAAAATCACCATGAAGAGAGACATACATGCACTGGACAAAAATTTAAAACATTGAGCTTCCAGCACTTTTGCTCTCCAGCTGTTGTCCTTTAATGTGCACTATGATGTGGACACACATTAAAAAGAAGAGCAAGGATTTGAACTGAGCTCTGTCTCCAAATCCAAATGTTTTCTGTACAGTTGCAAGTTGCAAAGCTGAGATGTGAATTAATATCTCTCTGGTTCCACATACATTGAGTGCTGCTGACTCTCCTACATTTTGCCATTTCTGGACCACCAAGAGTACTCACAAACCCAAATTAATATAAGCTTAAATGAAACATAATAAGGAAGCTAATTTCTGGAGGTGTGAAGGAGATATGTCTATATATGAGGAGAGGGAGTGAATTCCCAAACTAAATACAAACTATTTTTGGATTTTTATGTCACAGCTCCTACTCAAAAATTAACCCAAGTATCTACTTACAACTCCCACCTCCAATGATCTGATTCCAAGGTTAACCAGAAGATTAAAAACACCATTTACAAAACAAAATAATGCTTAGAGTGATTATTGTGGAGCAGAGAGAAACTATTTATCCAAACAACATTAACCCAGGTACCCTCAAACTGTTGTGCAGCTGTTATATGTAATGGATATAGTAAAGTCACTCAATATTCAGGAGGAAGGACAAGTAATTTCTCTACTGAGGTAGAAAGACAACTGAACAGGAGACACATCAGACATATGTTGGCTGTGTGACACTATTATTTTCTAAGATGATAAGAGAACAATCTGTCTATGTGAATTTGTATATAGGGAGTTTCCTCCCTGTGAGTTCCTTACCCCAGGTGTCAAAACATATGATACAAAGGGTAACCTCTCAAGTATTGTCAGAAGCAAATTAAATTATAACTGGGAAATATTTTACAAAATAAACATATCAATTGATGAGCATTTGTTAAATGCCTCCTATGTGGATGTGTTGGGCATACAATGACAAAAAGGAAACAATCCTAGCCCTCAAGAAGATTATATTGTATTGAAAGTCTACAAGAGGCCCTCTACACCCTTCCTCAGAAATACACTTGAGAATGAGGCTCTGGTATTGCTCTGTTAGAGTTTCATATATACTATCTCTTTATTATTATATCAGTTTATAGGTTCCAGGCTCAAATCTCAGATCCAAGATTTATTAGGCTTTCTACCCTGAACTTCTCTCAGGTCTAAATTTCCTTATTTATGGCAAATAATTTTTTTTAAGTTTTTTCAAGGCAAATGGGGTTAAAGTGGCTTGCCCAAGGCCATGCAGCTAGGTAATTATTAAGTGTTTGAGGCGGGATTTGAACTCAGGTGCTCCTGACTTCAGGGCTGGTGCTTTTGGTGCTTTATCCACTGCACCACCTAGTTGCCCCAAATGCCAGATAATTTCTAAGGTCCCTTTTAGCTTGGGATCCTATGACCCAACCTTATCCTCTGCTCCCAATCTCCCAACACTTCATGATTACTCAAGCTATCAAACTTAGCTGGGGATGGGACCAAGCAGGGGATGAGTAAAATAAATTACAAAATTCTCACATCCAAGAGTAAGACAAAACAAAAAACAACCCATATTTTTCGAGGTGAAAGACAATCAAAAATTAAAATTTCCTGGAAATGGCAAATTTGGGAAGGGGTGGGGCCTGGAATTTATTTTTCTCATAAACACCAGGAAAAGGTGTCTAGGAAGACTTTCCAATTTGATTACTAGAACTATCTTTTCAAAGAGAGTTAGTTATTTACTTAGAACAAGAGTCAGTTATAAAATGGGAAGTTCAAGTGAATCTCCCAGTAATCAGTGCATCCCTCTGCCCCATATTTCCTCTATATGTTCTTTATCATATCAACTTGGATTGTCCTCAGAAGAATGTAGGCTCCTTAAGTATAGGAACCTCAGTGCCCAGCAAATAGTATATACATATATACAGAATTACAGATTCAGAAGTGGAAAGGACTTTACAAACTCCTGAGTTCACCTTTTCAGATGAGAAGGAGGCACAGAAGTGATTTGCTCAGGGTCATAATGAATACCTCATGTCTGAGGCAGGATTTGAATTCAGGACTTTCCAGTGTTCTACACACTATACCAAGTTGCTTCTATTTAATAAATATTGATTGGACTACATTGAGATTGGAATCTTTATAGCACTTATTTCAGAGGTTTGTAAACTCCAGTACCTTATTAAATTACCCTGCTTCCTTTTAAGCCAGAGAGCTTTAATTCTGAATTTAAAAATTGATAATAATCCCAAATACATCAAAACACCTCTAAACCTATATATTACTAATGAGAACAGTTATTGTTGTTGTTCAGTTGCTTCCAACTCTCCACAACCTCATTTGTGATTTTCTTGGCAAAGATAAGGGAATGATTTGTCATTTCCTTCTCCAACTCATTTTACAGATGAAAAACTGAAGTGAACAGGGTTAAGTGACTTGCCCATAGCTAATAAGTGTCTAAGGACAGATTTGAACTCAGGAAGATGAGTTATTCCTGGTGCCCATTCCAGTGGTCTATCCACTGCGCCACCTTACTGTCCTTTAAGTCTTTACTTTAGTCCAATTAGTTCTCCCCCAGGCAAAAGAAAAATGCAGAACCTATTTAAAAGTGTTTTTTCCATTATATTAATTCCTTCTTTTAAAAACCCATAGAAAGGGGTGGCTAGGTGGCACAGTGGATAGAACACCAGCCCTGGAGTCAGGAGTACCTGACCGGCCTTAGACACTTAATAATTACCTAGCTGAGCAGCCTTGGGCAAGCCGCTTAACCCCATTTGCCTTGCAAAAACACACACACACACACACACACACACACACACATAGAAATCATTATTGTTCAAAGTATCTACATCTCATCTCTGTCTCCTGGCTTCTTTGTATAAGAAGCTGTTCAAGGTCCTCTTTTTTTGGTGTCTTCCCTCTGAAATCATGACCATTTCATGCTCATTTATCTTTTCTGCAGATAGTTGTTTGCTTATGATTGCCTTGAGAACAATGTTTTTTGCCCTTCTTTGTATCTCTAGCACTAAGCAAAGTGTCGAATACAGCATGTAATTAATAAATGCTATGTGAGTGTAGGACTATATTTTATTGGAAGGTAAGCTTATTAAAGGCAGGGGATTTTTATCTTTCTAGAGGCAGCTTAGCTTGGTGGTACAGTGGATAGAAAGTTGAACCTGAAGCTGGGTAAGCTATTTCAACTCCAGCCTCAGACACTGACTAGTTCTGCAAATTAATGGCAAATCATTTATCTGGTCAGGTTCAGTTTTCTCATACTTTAAAATGATGATAATAACAGCCCCTGCCATATAAGGTTTGTACAAGCACTTTAACATTAATCTCATTTTGGGGCGGCTAGGTGGCGCAGTGGATAGAGCACTGGCCCTGGAGTCAGGAGTGCCTGAGTTCAAATCCAACCTCAACACTAGGTAATTATTATTATTACCTATCTGTGTGGCCTTGGACAAGCCACTTAACCCCATTGCCTTGCAAAAAAAAAATCATCTCATTTGATCCTTACAACAACCTTGTGGAAGTAGGTTCTATTATTATTCCCATTTTACATATAATATAACTGAGGCAGAAGTTCTGTAACTTTAGTCTTCAGAGCTCACACAGGGTCAACCAATAAGTCAAAGGAGTACTTGAAATTGTCTTGATTGGGTATCTCCTTTCCACATGTCATCCTAGATAGCATATCTCAACCACAATTTGTCAACATTATCCACATTTCTTGGGTGGGGATCTGGACCTGTAATTTTATTTATGTACTATAGAAACTTCCCACTCAGAAGGTAAGGTCTGTAACTTCAAGAATAAAACAGTTGCCTACAGGAGCTCTGAGAAGTTAAATGACTATCCCAGATTCATACACCTAGTATATATATATATGGTGCAACACTTGAACCCAGACCTCTACAACTCCAAAACTTACCCTTGTTGCTGAAAACAGTAGGCATTTGAAAACTGTTTGTTACAAGGAACTACACAGTATTTTCCTTATATAAAGCTATGAGATAGAACATGTTATTCTATTTGACAGATGAGGAATATAAAGTTTCAGAAGTCTGATTGGTGTCAGACAATCAGGACTTGAACTCAGGTTCTCAAAGTAAAGATGCTCCTTTCTAAACCAAAATGATCAAAGTTAAATTAGCTGAACATATTGTTGCACAGGAAAATTCATCTCAAACACATTTTTCAAGCAAGATGAAAAAAACATGCCAAATCTCATGACCTTTTTCTAAGTCTCTTCCTGGATGTACTCTAGGACACTGTTCTCACTAGTTATCTTCCAGCCATGTGACTACTCTTTCTCAGACTCCTTTTTTAGATCTTCATCCAGGGTACGTCCACTAATGTGTACCCCCCCCCCCCAGTCTTTGCCCTTGTCCTGTACTCTATCTCTCCAAGCATACTATCTCATTTGGTGATCTCATCAACTCTCAGGGGTTCAGTGTTAGAAATCAGACACTCAAACATCTTTTGACAATTAGCAAAATGAAGCTTACTTAGCTGTAATATAGAAAAGATTTTCAACAAAAGATAAAACAGGGGGTGACTAGGTGGCAGAGTGGATAGAGCACCAGCCTTGGAGTCAGGAGGACCTGGGTTCAAATCCAGCCTCAGACACTTAATAATTACCTAGCTGTGTGGCCTTGGGCAAGCCACTTAACCCCATTTGCCTTGCAAAAACCTAAAAAAAAAAAAGATAAAACAGTGCAGATAGCTGTCTCTTGCCCTTTCCCTGACCCAATGACTGCTATGCAACCTTACCCCATCCAAACTTTACCCAACTTTTCCTATTATTCTGTGTACATTCTTCCACCATTCTTCCAAATACCCAGGATTGTAACCTAAAGGTTATTTCCCGCTTTTTCATGCTAATTTTTGCACTCATTGTTTCGAATTTGATATTAGTATGTTATGTTTTGCCATGTTCTGTCCAGAAATGGCTTTTCCATATTAGTCATTTTGTACAAGACAAACAAAAAAAAAAAAAAAGAAAGGAAAGAAGGAAGGAAGGAGGAAAGGAAGGAAAAAATCTGGCTCCTCCCAACCTTTCCAGACTTCATACACTTTACTCCCCCCCTCTATAACTCTTTGATCCAATAAGTTTACTTACTTTTTGTATTTCCCCATGTATAAGATGCACCCTTTACAGAAAAATTTGGGGTCTAAAAACTGGGAGTGTCTTGTACAGTGATTGTAGATTTTGCTATCTGCATTTCCCGTTTTTTCATGCTTATTTTTGCACTCATTGTTTTGCATTTGATATCAGTACATTAGGTTATGTTTTGCCATGTTCTGTCCAGAAATGGCTCAGAAAGATTTTTGTACAGTGCTAAATTCAAGTTAAAAGTGATCCAGTCTGCAAAAGTAAATTGTGCTGCTGAACCCAAGTTGATCCTCCTCCAACTGAGAAAGTAATCCAAGACTGACTGTGGGAAGAAGAAACCCTTCTGAAAATGCCCCGGCAGAAGGTCAAGAAAGGCAAGTCAGCCAAATGGCCTGATTCTGAGAAGGAATTGAAGAGATCGGTTGAAGAGCAAAAGGCCATTGGAATTCCTGTGTCCACAGATGGTTCAGAATGAGGTCAGAAGAATTCCTGATGAAAAAGAAATGACTGATTTCAAAAGAGGACACAATTGGTGCTTCAGGTTCATGAAACATGAGTCCAGGCACCAGATTTGCCCAGGGAGTGCTTGTAGTCAACCACAGACCAGAGCACAGGCAAGAGAACAGTCAGATCCTCTCCTGAGACAGGGTTTCGTCATCAAACACAAATGAGGACGAGCTAATAGATGGTAATTTTGACAGTGATGAGGAGTTGTATGAATTTTATGATGAATAAAACTTGAGTTCAATAACTTTATGCAATACATTTTTTTCAAATTTCGGGCCCCCAAATTAAGGTGCATCTTATACATGGGGAAATACAACCTCTCACTCACTTCGACAACCTGATTAGCAAGTTTTGGCATTTCTACCTTCACAACACCTCTAGTACTTCCCTTCTCCTCTTTCATACAGTAGGTCCTCAATACCTCTAAGCCTGAATTACTCTAACATCCTTCTGGTTGATCTCTCTGCATCAAATCTCCCAATACTCTTATTTTACCCTCCACTTGTCTATTAAAGTGATTTTCCTAAAGTGATGAGCAGCATGACAGCCTTATACTAAAAATCTAGTAGCTCCCTCTTCACCACAGGATTAAATGCAAGTCCTTTCTTTTAAAAAGGCAGCAAACTTATTTTTTATTTATTCCCCCCCACATATGATAAAACACTATTAAAACTGTTTTTTAAAGTTCCAATTCCAAACTCTATCCTTCCTTCCCTTCCCCATGATGGTAAGCAATCCAATATTGGTAATATATATGCAATCATGTAAAATTTTTCCATATTAGTCATTCTTTTAACATACCATGCTACCTCTGGGGCTCCAAATAAATACATGTCTTTTGGCTTGCACTTATAATTGCATGGGAGATAACTCCTACTGATACTTACTTTTTTTAACCCCTCCCCCCAAAAGAAAAAAGTTATAAGAATGGCTATTGTTTGATCAGATTTCAGCATTCCCTCACATCCAATTCATATGCATGTCATGGCATCGTCTCCCTGATGTCATGGTCTTCAAGAGCAAAGGACAAATATCATCATCAGTCTTACACAAAGAACAGAGCTGGGTCTCAGGGTCAACAAGACCCAGCCATCTCAAGTCCTAATTGATACAAATTGGCTATATAAGACAATTCTCTAAAACAGAATTGCTGTTGGAAGAATATAAGTTCCTTGAGGACAGAAACTATTCAATTTCTGTATCTAATATCCTCAGTACCTAGCTTGCAGCAGTCCCTTAAGAAATGCTGATTACCTGACTAAAATATTTCGAACATGGAAGAAGGATGAAACATGTTTTATTTGACCTCAAAAGGAAAGGTAGATGTTACTGGGGGGGGGGGGGGATAGCAGATCAAACTGAGGATCACCCAAAGGACAATGAGAAGTCACATACTGGGTATGAGAAGATTGAGTCATATCAAAGAATCATGTGGGAGATGCTGTGTAAAGTATAACAAATAAAAGCATGATTAAAAATGGATATGCACCAGTTATATAGTGAAAGTAAGGATGACTGGTATGGGACAATGATCTTCCTGTGATGTCAGGGTGGAACCCCCTCTGGCAAACCTTTGATAAGACACAGACTACAGTCATACAAGATAGGCAGGAATGTATCCGCTGGGTGCTGAGTCATAAGAAACAAAGAGAGACATATGAGATCACAAAGTCACTAGAATATTAAAGTAGTAAAATAAGGAAAGAAGTCCTAGAATCACAGTTCAATAAGGAAATGAGAGAAGAAGAGGAAAGAGGGAAAGATACAAGGAGTTAAAAGTTCAAGGATAGGCTGATGATTTTGAGGTGAGGGAATAAATGAAATTCATGCTTTTGCTATGGTTGGACTAGATTCACTTCAACCCATACTAACTGAATTGATTGTGGCCTCAGAGATTCTATATGCTAAAATACAAGTCATCAAATATTTATTTTCATTTCACCAAAGGAAAAATTTCAAAAGTTGCATTAGAAAAAATTTTTTTTCCTTTTGAAAAGTCAGGGATGATTAGAAAAATATAACCACATTTTCCAAGAAGGCAAAATTATGGCCAAGTTAAATTTCTCAACTTTTAACATGGGCACCATCTGAAACATGAAGGGAAGAAGGTAAGGAAAGAACAATGAAATGCCTAGTACAATCCCTATGGTCTTAATTTCTTCTTTTAATTATATGAATTATGTTCTTTATATGATCCTAATGATGTTCTTATGCATGAAACAGCTATAGATATTTCTCCCCTTTTTAGATGGCTTCAATCAAAAGCTGGATGACTATTTGTTTAGTATAAAAGGAATTCTTTTCCAGGTATGAGTTAGACTAGATATCTACCTACATCCCTTCTAATCCTGAAATTCTCAGTATATAAAATTGGGCAATCCCATTATTTCAATTATTCCTCAAAGCAAATCCATGTGACAGGTAGAGAAAGTATCTCCTTTTTACAGATTAGTTAAACTGAAGCTAGGAGAGACTCAAGGCAGATAGGTCTAGAGTCAGGAAGACCCTAGTTCAAATTCACTTCACAAATTCAAATTCACAGACACTCCCTTGGCAAGTCACTTAACTTTGTAAATGGGAATAATAGCACTTAAACTCAGGGTATCAAATGAACTGTATAAAGCACTTAACTCAGTGTTTAGCACATTAATAAATGCAAGACCTCTCCCTTACCCACCTCCTCAATGATACATCCACAGTCACAGTATAAGGATGTATGTGAACTAGACAGAAAATAAAAGGTCATGTAACCTCAAAGTCTGGGATTCTTTTTTTTTTTTTGAAGGTTTGGGAAAATGGGAGTGGTGAGGGTAGATGGGGCAAAAGAAGAACACCTCTTTTAATTACTTTAAAGGAAAATATTTTCTTTTGGAGGTAAGACCTTTGGTTTTATGGGTGTAGGAGCTCCATGTGATAACTCTTTCTTACCACAGTAGATCTATATCTTTTCTACAACTAATCTTATCATTCTGCCAAAGGATACTGAAAAGTTAGCTCATAAATCACAAAACATATTGGAGAATGGATTTTAACACAGGTAGAAGGTGAATTTTCTGTCTATTATGGTCTAATGCTTCTCCAAAAAAAAGGAAGATTAGGAATCATTTCTCAAATATAAATCATAACTCTGACATTTAAATAACACTTTTTAATAATGATTCTTCTGAGAAATGAGGCAGACTGTAGTGCCACTTGTATCATTCTTCTTTATCCCCATGGCCACAACTTTAGAGCTGGTCTCTCATCACCTCATGCCTAGACTATTGGCACTAGAAAGCTCTGCCTGTCTGAAGTCTCTCCCCACCCCAAACCATACTTCATTCAGACACCAAAGTGATTTTCCTAAAGCACAGGTCTAACCATCTACTATAATTTCCAGGATCAAGTACAAAATCCTCTGTTTGGCTTTCAAAGCCCTTCACAACCTAGTCCCTTCCTCCTTTCCAATTTTCTTAGTATATCTTACTCTCTGCTAGACCAATGGCATCTGTCTATAACCAAGATACTCCATCTCTCAGCTGTCCTCCATGCTAGGAATATTCCTTCTTCATCTCCATCTCCAGACTTCTCTATTTTCCTTCAACTCCCATCAAAAAGTCCATCTTATACAGTAAGCCTTTCCTAAACCCTCATTTCTAGTACTTTACTTCTTTTCATTATGTCTTTTTTATTCTGCATATAGTCTGTTTGTCCATAGTTGTTTGCTTGTTGTCTGTCCCATTAAATTGGGAGCTTTACGGGTTGTATTTCATTGCTTTTTGTTTAACACAGGACGTAGCACATACAACGAACTTAAGTGTTTACTGTCTCCCATTTTACAGATAAGGAAATTGAGACTTGGAACTATGTAGCAGGTGTCACTGCTAAGATCCAAACTCAGGTCTTTTGACCCAAGTTCAACATTCTTTCTATTAGAGCAACCTGCTTCTGGTGAGCAAAGAAGAGAAAAGGAAATCCTTTAACTTCTTGAACCTGCAGATAGTGTTAAAACAGTAGATATGCAAGTTTTAGGTCTTTGAAAAAAGTTGTGCTCTAGCAAATGTCTCAAAATGATTTAGTCCAAGTTGAAATATAAAGAATAGATAGATAGATAAATAAATAGAGCAGAGGAGATTAATTGTGCTTTGTAATAGAAAAAAATGCAAAGGAAGGTGGCTTAGCTATAATGGATCTAAAACTATATTATAAAGTAGCACTCATCAAAACTATCTGCAACTGGCTAAGAAAGAAAGTAGATTAGTGGAATAGATGAGGTACAAAAGTGGTTAATGACTATGGTAACTTATTGTTTAATAAACACAAAGACAAAACTGTTGGGAAAACTGAAAAAATAATATGGCAAAAACTGGGAATAGACCAAAATCTCACAACCTGTAACAAGATAAGGTTGAGGTACAGGACTGAGACATAAAGGGTGATGCCATAAATCAATTAGAAGAACAAAAAATAGTCTATCTGTCAGATCTATGGAATGGGGAGAAGTTTAGACCAAAGAAGAGGTAGAGAACATAATAAATTGCAAAATGGATAATTTTGACTATATTAAATTAAAAAGTTTTTGTAACAACAAAGACAATGTAACCAAGATTAAAAGGACTGTAGAAAGATGGGGAAACAATTTTCACAGCTAGTGTTTCTGATAAAGGACTCATTTATAAAATACATAGAGAACTGACTCAAATTTAAAAGAAAATTAAGTCATTCTCTAATTGCTAAATAACCAAAGGATATGAACAGGCAGTTTTCAGAAGAATAAATTACTATAGTCATATGAAAAAATGCTCCAAATCATTATTGATTAGAGAAATGAAAATTAAAACAACTGAGGTACCATCTCATAATTAACAAATTGGCTAAAATGACAAAAAAGGAAAATAGTCAATGTTAGAGAGGATGTGGGAAAATTGGGACCCTAATGCACTGTTCGTGGAATTGTAAACTGATCCAGAGACCAGTTTGGAATTATGCCTAAAGACCAATAAAACTGTGCATACCCTTTGATCCAGTAATATCACTTCTTGGTCTATATCCCAAAGAGATAAGAAAAAAGAAGGGGGGGGGGGAAGATCCATATGTACAAAAACATTTATAGCAGCATTTTTTTTGTAATGACAAAGAATTGGAAATTGAGGGGATTCCCATCAATTGGGGAATGGCTGAACAAGTTATTGTATATGAAATTTATGGAGAAAAATAGTATTTGTCCTTCATTTTCGAAGAATGCCATGACATCAGGGAGATGATGTCATGACAAGCATGTGAATTGGATTTGAGTGAGTGGGTGCTGTACTAAGTTATCAGTCTCACTTTTTCCTCCAGAGATATCTAGGTCCAGTGGCCAGATATGAATCAGGACAAATGGAGATAGTCCTGGATTTGAATTCAGGTCCTCTTAACTTCAGAGTCAGCACTCTGCCTACTGTGCCATCTAGTTGTCTTTCAATGTTATGGAGTACTATAGTTTTGTAAGAAAAAAATGAACTGCTTGACTTCAGAAAAGTCTGGAAAGACTTAGATGAGCTGATGCTGAATGAAGTGAGCAGAACCAGGAGAACACTGTACACATTAACAGCAACATTGCAAGATGATCAATTATGATGGACACAGCTCCTCTCAGCAGTTCAGTGATCAAGGGCAATCCTGAGAAACCTGTTAAGGAAAATGCCATCCATATCCAGAGGGAAAAAAACAATGATTCTGAATGCAAAGCAAAGCATACTATGTTCATTTAAAAAAAACTTTTTATGTTTTTTTTCTTATGTTTTTTCTTTTAGTTCTAATTCTTCTTTCATAACATAACTAATATGGAAACATGTTAAACATCATTAGACATATACAACCTATATCAGATTGCTGTCATAGGGAAGGGGAAGGGCAAGGGAAGGAAGGATGACAGAAAAAACTGTGAATCTCAAAAGTTTGCATGAGAATAAATGTTGAAAACTATCTTTGGATTTAACTGGAAAAATAAATAAAAATATATTTTAAAAAAGATAACTGTGCTTTGGGGAAAGTGACTAAATTACGTTAAATCTTTAAATGCACTATTTAAATTTCAGAAGTTCATTGTCTTAAAGATTCTCCAGCCCTTTGCCAAATGCAAACCATGCAATTCTCTGAGGCAGAAAGATTCCCATGCTTTCTTCTTTCCCTCCAGGATGACCCACAGAACAAGGACAAGCATCTTCTAGGTCCCCAATCAATACCTTTCCTCTCCCTCACCATCCCTTGGTCTAATTTCCTCAAAAATATGTACAATAATTATTCTGGTACTAACTTGTTCTACATGAACAAAAGAGCTCCCTTCTCTGAAGAGATGCCCAAGGTTGTCAAAGGTGGCCTAATCGGCTGGATTGGTTTCTCTATGCCCCAAATGTAGATTCCCAAGTGATTTCTCACACACACACACACACACACACACACACACACACACACACACAACCTTCTACCCTTACAGATATATAATATAAACATTTTTACATCAGGTCCACAAAGTAAAAAATTTAAGCAGATTTTAGGGGGTAAACATTTTCTTTTTGTTTTTGCAAGGCAGTAAGTTAAGGTTAAGTCACTTGCTTGAACGAATTTGAACTCAGGTCTTCCTGATTCCAGGGCCAGTGCTCTATTCATTGTGCCTTAAAATTAGGAAAAAATCTATCCAAGACTAAAGGCACTAGGGAAAAAAAAAATCTTTTTTTAATCCAATTTTTCTAATTCATCCATCAGTTTACACATTAAATCAATATTTTAGAAAGAAAAAATATATACATTCTAAGCAATTAATTTGATTGGTTTTGAAAGCGGCATACATTTTGTTCCCATCCTGACGAGAGACACTATTGGAAACACATCATTTTGAAATTGTCACTTTATAAACAATTCCACCCCACCACACATAGAAATCCAAAAACAAGATTACTTCATTAACTTTTTATAATATCCCTTTGAGTTTTGTAGTCATGAAATACTATATACCATTACAGTGAAAGAGAAACTGAGGCAGTTAAAAATTTCTTAGAAAATTATTTGTTTAGTTGCACAAAACCCCTGAAGTTTGGGACGGTGTATCCTCCATCCTGGAAGTAGAAGTCAAGCTTTAACAAATTGTTAAAAGTCAAGAAATAGGCTGGAAAAATGAATAAACAACAGAAAAAATTTCTGACCAGAGAAAGCTACTATGGCGACATGCAAGATCAAAAGATCAGGAGATAATAACGTTAAACCCTAACATCAAAAGTCTACAAGAAAAATATGAATGAGTCCAAAAAGCATTTTAAAAAATAGTAGAAGAAAATTGGTAAGAGAAGAATGATGATAGAAAATCATGGAAAAAAAGAGCCAACAGTTTGTTAAAAAGGAAATACAAGAAACACTTTAGAAAATATCACCTTACAAAACAGACGAGGCCAAATGGTAAAAGAGGTACAAAAAGACAATGAGGAGGGAAAAAAGCGGAATTGGTCAAATGGAAAAAGAGGAACAAAATTCATGGAAAGAAAAAAAAACCCTTAAAAAAGCAGAATTAGCCAAATGGTAAGGGAGGCATAAAAGTTCCCTGAAGAAAACAATTCCTTAATAATTAGAATTGAGCAAATGAAAGCTAATGACTTAATAAGAAATCAAGAAATAATAAAATGAAATCAAAGGAATGAAAAAATATAAGATTATGTGAAATACCTCACTGGAAAAACACATAACCTAGAAATTAGATTCAGGACATATAATTAAAAAAAAATTACTGGACTTCCTGAAAGCTATGATTAAAAAAAAAAAAACAAACTTAGCATCTTTCAAGAAATTAGGAAAGAAAATTCCTTCCTAGAACCAGGGGGTAAAATAGAAAATGAAAGGCTCCAAGAAGATTCCAAATGAAATTCCAAATGAAAGAGATTCCAAAATGAAAACTGCCAAGAATACTATAATTAAATTCCAGAACTCTCAGGTCAAGGAAAGAATAACACAAACAACCAGAAATCAACAATTCAAATATTGTGGAGCTACAGTCAGAATAATACAGGATTTAGCAGCCTGTATATTAAAGGATTGGAGGACTTGGAATATGATATTCCAGAGAGCAAAGTAGCTAGGGATTACAACCAAGAATCACCTACCCAGGGGTGGCTAGGTGGCACAGTGGATACAGCACCAGCCTTGGAGTCAGGAGTACCTGAGTTCAAATCTGGCCTCAGACACTTAATAATTACCTAGTTGTGTGGCCTTGGGCAAGCCACTTAACCCCATTTGCCTTGCAAAAACCTAAAAAAAAAAAAAAAAGGAATCACCTACCCAGCAAAATTAAGTATAATCCTTCAAGGGGGGAAAAGAGAACATTTAACAAATTATGGGAATTTTATGCATTCTTGATGAAAAGACCAGAGCTGAATGGAAAAATGTTACTTTCAAATACAAAATCAAGAGGCATAAAAAGGTAAACAGAAAAGAGAAATCATAAGGGACCTAATAAAGTTAAGCTGTTTAGATTTACATGTTCCCATTACATGGGAAGCTGATACTTATAATTCATAAAACCTCTCTTATTAGGACAGTTAAGGCAGATGGCACATGAGTGAGTTAAATATAAAGGGATAATAGCTAAAAAAAATAAAGGGACAAGAAGAATGCATTGGGAGAAAGGAAAAGAGGGAGGAATATTAAGAAAAAGCTTCTACAATGGAGAGGAAGATGGGGAATGTGGAACCTTACTCTCATTAGAATTGGTTCAAAGAATGTATAATAACAAACACTCAATTGAGTATAGAATCTATTTTAATCTACAAGAAGAGAATGGGAATAAAGAAAGGAAGAAAGAGTGTACACTGGAGGAGGCAGTAGTCAGAAGTAAAACACTTTTGAGAAGAGACAAGGTGAAAGGAGGGAGGAAAGAATAAAATGGGGGGGAGAATATCATAACTGAAAAAATTTGAAGCAATTTTCTCTAATAAAGACCTCATTTCTCAAATACAGAACCAAGTCAATTTCTAAAAATTGGAGTCATTCCCCAATTGATAAATGATCAAGAGATAGGAAGAGTTTTCAAAAGACATCAAAATTATCTAGACATATGAAAAAATTATCTAACTCACTGGAACAACCTATTATACTGGTTCATAGGTCAGAAAAAGAGAATGAAAAATGTTGCAGGGGATAGGTAAAAAAATGAGAAATATACTACTGAGCTGTAAACTCATTCAACCATTCTTTAGAGCAGGGGGTCCTAGAGCCCTGCCTGAGAACTGTATAAGGCCTGGTAATTATGTGATCTGGTCACTGTCAAGACAACCGCAGGTGGGACTCAACAGTCAATAAATCTAAGCGCTTTTGTGGGAGAATTAATTAAATATTTGAACAAACACAGCAGGTAAATTTTTGTTTTGGTCCTTGGTAGAAATAAGATTTCTCACTCCTCCAGGCACCCCTCCCCCCTCCACACCTTACTGCCTTCCCTTTTTCTATCCCCTCCTTCTGAGCAATCTGGAAACTATACCCAAAGGACTATAAACTCTGCATATCCTTTGACCTAGCAGTGCCAACATGAGATAAAAAAAAACGAAGGGGGAAAAGGATACATACACACACACACACACACACACACACACACACACACACACACAGAAATAGTTCCAACAGATCTTTTCTGGTGGCAGAGTTGGAAATTGGGAGAATGCCCATCAATGTTTGTGACAGAATCCTACTGTGCTAAAAGAAAAGATGAGCAGGATGCTCTCAGCAAAACCTTGAAAGACATGACCTAATGCAAAAAGAAATGAACTGTGTACACAGTAATATTTGAGATGATCAGCTGTGAACAACTGAACTCTTCTCATAATATAACGATTCAAGAAAACTATGAAGGACTTATGATTGAATTTATCAGTCCTGAAAGAAATGATGACATCTGAATAGATTTAAGCATACTCTTAAAACTTTTCTTATTTTTCTTGAAGAAATATTTTGGTCAATATTTTTTCACAATTTGATTAATATGGAAATATGTTTTTCATGACTACACATGTGTAATTCATATTTAATTGCTTGCCTTCTCAATGGGGAGGTAGGGGAGAAGCAATGCAGAGAATTTGAAACTAAGCTTTAAAAATTATGCAACTGGAGAAAAATACTAAATAAATTTTTAAAATTATGTTTTTTATTTTTCTGAACTTCCATTTCAAAATACAACTTTCCCTTTCCTCTACCCAGTGAACCATGTTTTATAACAAAGATTAAGAAAAATATTTGAGCAAAACTACATAACATTCTACATTCCTGGCCTCTGCAAAAGAAGGGTGTCTTTTCTCTAAGAAAATTAGACAGCTTTTGGTTTTTTGTTGTTGTTTCTATTTACATTGTTGTAGTAACCTTATATATTAGTTTATTCCTTCATTCTTGTCAATTCGCAAATGTTCCCATCCATGTGCCACCCTTCTCTAGCTTGACTCCTTCATGAACAAATTACTATCCTTATTATTTTTGAATCCTTTGACTCCCTTCACTGTCACCAGTTATGCTTTGCCAATCCCCATTTTTGGGGGGAGGGGATTTTTTTCTAACATTCACCACCTTTGTTCTCATTCAAATGATGCTGGAGGAAATCACAATTTTATGGACTCACCACAAATTTATGTTATTTAAGGAAACCATTCAAATCAACTGATTATCCTATTCTCCACAAAATTTATTTCAAATCTTTTCTCAAGTCTCCATGGCATCTTTGCCTTCTATCCTCTCATATGAGTGCCTTATTTTGTTTTTAGGTTTTTGCAAGACAAATGGGGTTAAGTGGCTTGCCCAAGGCCACATTCTGAGACCGGATTTGAACCCAGAGTGCCTTATTTTTTGACTCATCTCAGTTCCCTCAAGTTTATCTTCTACATTTACTCCTTTTCAGTCTCAGAAGAGGTGGCTATTCTCCTTGCTAAGGCCAACACCCCTACATTCAACCTTGACTCTAACTCCTTGAACTCCTACGGAGTCAAGGGTACTCTAACTCATCATATTTTTTGCCTTCCAAAATGCCCATCAACCTATCCATTCCTCCTTTCCCCCCAACTCATTTGGTTTCCCCTCCTGGGCTAAACTTTTTCAGAAAACTGTTGACACTAGGAACTTCCAATTCACTCTTTTAAATCTACAGGCTGGCTTCTGATCTCAATCAAGCAATACAGATTATTCACTCTCCCAATCTCCCAATTATTTCAATTGCCAAATCAAACAGCCCTTTATCAATCTTAATCCTTCTTAGCCTCCCTGCAGTATCTGATTTTTTTTTTACTCTTGAGATTACTAACTGAACAAACCTATTCTTTCTTGGGCTCTTTTCTTGGTTCTTCATGTTATACTTACTAACTCTGGATATCTGGCTAAGGTTTTGTTCTGGATCCTCTTTTCCCTCTGTACTATTTCACTTGGTGATTTCATCAGCTTCCACTGGTTATCTCTATGCGGAAGATTTTCTACTCTTAGTCCTTTAGATATCTTGAACTGGACAATGCATATGGATCTCAAGTTAACATGTCCATAATATAATCTTATCCTCTCCCCAAATTCCTTCTAACTATGTAGGATACTACCATCTGCTTTGTCACCCAAGTTGGCAAATGAAGTGTCTGTCATTCCTAAGTCTTCACTCATTCAACCCACGGGTCCAATCTGTTGTCAAATCTTACTAATTTGACCTCAGAACAACTTTGGTATATATCTGCTTCCTTCTACCCTTAAAGCCACCCTCCAAATTCTGGCCCTCATCAACTCTTGTCTGGACTACTGCAATAGCCTTCCTAATTCTCTTACAAAGGCATTCCCTCCTCCATTCAGCTGAAGTGATTTTCCTAAAATGCAAGTCTGACCTTGTCTCTCTCTCTCTCTCTCTCTCTCTCTCTCTCTCTCTCTCACACACACACACACACACACACACACACACACACACACACACACATATATACATCCTTCCCTCAGTAAATTCTAATGGCTCTCTGACCTCCATAATCCAGTATAAAAGGTTCTGATTGGCATTCAAGTATCACAATCTTTCCTCTTTCTATGATTCCAATTCTTCAATACTCCCTATATACTTTACATCTGAGTAATACTGACTAACATGCTGTTTCTTGCACATTAATTCCCTCTCCCATTTCTGGGTTTTTGCATTGGCTATCTCCCATGCTTGGAAAGCTCTTTCTCCTCACCTCTATCTTTTGATTTCTCTGATTTTTTTTCAAGACTCAACTTCAGAGGGTTCACCTTTTAAAAGAGGTCTTTCCAGGTCTGCTTACTCAGTACTGCCTTCCCCTCTCAAGTCATCTATCTTCCCTTCTGTATATATTCTGAACATATCTAGTTATTTACATGTTATGGCCTCTGTTAAGAAGGTGAGCTCCTTGAAGGCAGAGTCTGTTTTGTTTCTCTCTCAATCCTTGGCTCTTGGTATAATACTTGGAGTTTAAGATAAGGATAGGGATTGGATTTGTTATTTCCCTGGCATAAGAAGTCTTTTACCAGTGTGAGTTGTCGTTTTCTTGGCAACCTAAAAATATTGGAAGTTGCCTAAAACACTGAAGGGTTAAGCAACTTGCCCAGGGTCACAAAGCCAATATTTGTCAGAAGTGGAACTTGAAACTAGTTATGTTGGTTTCCTATCCATCTGACCTCACTTCCTCTCATTAAGTACTTAATAAATATCAATTTATCAGAATAATTCTTAGCTCTATCGATGGTGTGCCAGGTTTTTTTTCTACAGCCTTCTATCAATAATTATTTCCATGCTTTGTCATCTTTGAAGCATTTAATTCAATAGCATTTATTAAAGACCATTCAAGGGACTAGAATAGGTATCTGGATTAAGTAGGCAGTGGATTACTTTAGTCTAAGTAGAATAAAGACCACTATTACCTATGTTAAGTAGATTAAAAAAAAAAAACATTAACTTCCAACCTATTACTGGTTCCAAACATAGTTATTCCATAGTTATTCCAAAGCCCCTTATTGGAGGAGGGTAAAAATTCAGAGAATGTCTGAACTGAGAATATGCTTTCCATATTTTCTATAGGATTTGGAGATAAATTGTCCTCCCCCAATGATCTTTTCAAAGTCTATTCTTGCCAAGAATGACTTGTGCATACAAAACACAGAATTCTGAATGAACAACTATTAAAAGACAATATTTAATATATTAGCCATGACTGCAATGCTTTGTAAAAACCAAGGTGATCACTTCAAATATTTAGAGCATATGTGTTGTTGCTTTTGCTCAGTTGTGTCTGATTCTTTACGTCTCCAGTTGGGATTTTCTTGGTAGAGATTGGTATGGTTCGCCATTTCCTTCTTCAGCTCATTTTACAGATGAAGAAACTGAGGCAAATAGGATTGAGTGACTTGGCCTAGGGTCACATTGCTAGAAACTATCTGGGGTCAAACTTGAACTCAGGAAGATGAGATATCCTGACCTGAGACACAGCAGACTATATCTACTGTGTCACTGAATTGACCTTAAAATAGTAGTAATTTCATTTAAATCACAACATGGACACCCCCCCCCCCCACACACACACACACACTTAAAACTTGACAAAAGCTATTGAAAAAGACTTGAAAAATTGGAAGACAACTGTCTGGTATATGTTGATATATAGAGGTTCCTTTTAAAAAAAAAGGATTTCATATTTTTAAAAATTGAAAAGTTGCCAGAAGCTTTACATAACAGCTTCATACTGCATGCAGAAGTGAGGACTAAGATAGCAGAGCCTAAAGGAAAAATAGCTATAGCATATTTGGTTTTAATTATATGCAGCTTTTCTAAAAAGAATTAAAGAGGATTAGAGAAACTAGGTGTAAACAGATAAACTTTTGGTCATATCATGGAATAATGTGTAAAAAAAGGAGGAAAAATTATAAAGCATACCATTTAACTCTTTCAGAAATCTCAGAAATATAATTTCTTATAGAGGTCAGTTTCAATGTGTGGGTAGTAACAGTAGCAAAACTTCTAACATTTCACAAAAAAAGATTAATATCATTTATTCCTTGATTGGACAGCATTATAAATCAGAGATTAAGGATGAATCAGTTTATTGAAAGGCAGCATCTGGCAGAGCTGAAACTTATCTACTGAAGACAATTCTTAAAGCCACATGACATGTTGCTTCCTCAAATCCAGAAGAAAAATGGCATGATATTCATGATTTGCTAACCTTTCTGACTGAACTTGCTTTTACAAATCAAGAATGGTGAAACATATTTTTGCCTTTTGGTATATGCTCAGGTTAAACTCTGATGAAGTTAACAAACAGTTCTTCTACTCAGGGGTGTGCTGAAGCCAAGTTGCACTAGTTTCAAAGAGCTAATTGTTGAAATTTTCAGTGTAAGCATTTCTAGCTTGGAAATGGGCAAATGATAGGTCTTTATTTTTTTTTTTTTTTTTGTTGCTTGTCTAAACATAAGAAGGTGATGCAGAATATCTGCAGAATTTTTATACAGTCAGTTGTTAAGCATTTAACTGTGACTGTAGCCTTGAAAACAGGCAAGTTCTTTGCCAATGACACTAAGCCAATTGGATGGACTGACAACAGGAAAAAGAATGCTGTAGGCAAAGGCCAAACAAAGCATTTATTTATATATCCTAGTTCTGCAGTCCCCTTCAACTTCCCATGTTTGAAAACTACTCCCTGTGTCATTACTGTATTCCTTCTTCTCTATAATGTATGCAATTTAGGATTTAAAGCCAGACTTGAAAGTGATTTTAGTGATCATTTAATCCAATCATCTTATTTAAATATGGGAAACTGAGGCTCCCAGCCAGGGCTGGGATTAGATGACAATGCTTTTCTAATTTCAAATCCAAAAAAGCACAACTTTGCCATGGAGAGAGGTATTTTTCAATATAGAAAAATTGTGTACTTCTCTCAGTTGTTTTGCCCATCTTAGATAGGCTCTCCAACACCCTGTCAGAATTCACCCCTCTTTCAACCAGATCAGCTATCAATGAATGGAATGTGTGCCACTAAGGGACACTTTTCTCACCCCTCCCTATCAAGTTCACCTTTTGTTCTTTTTCTTCTACCTCCTACTTTTCCTGCTTAAAAACAAGGGATACCAAAAAAGACAAAAGACAGTTTCTGATCTCAAGGGGCTTACAGTAGAATGGAGAAGACAATATTCAAATATTTACCAAGCAAGCTATATACAGAATAAATAGGAAGTAATCAAAGAAGAAAAGCACTAGAATTAAGAGGGATTGGAAAAAGACTTCCAGTAAAAAAAAGATTTTAGTTGGGACTTAAAGAAAGCCAGGGAGGTCAATAGTTAGAGCAAAGGAATATTCCAGGTTTGAGGGGACAGTCAAGAGAAAAATGCCTGGAGTCAAGAGATGGAATGTCTTACTCAAGGAATAGCCAAGAGGCCAGCTTATATATAATGGGACTCACTGGTATAGAGAACTCCCTATGTGCAAACTGATGCACATCAACAGACTCTGGAACTTATGTCTGTTACCTGGGACACAGAAATAAGCACAGCCAGTGTCTGTAAAAACCAGGACTTGTATGAAGGCAATGCTGGCTTCAATGTTTTATTAAATTATACTGTCATTTCTGTTATGGGAATATATCCATGAATTCACCTAAAAATTTTTTTGGTACTCTTTCTCATTGAAGTTAAAGAGTTTACTACTATTTATCTTGGAGTAAGGATTGGTTTTTTTTTTTTTGTTTGTTTTTTTGCCACAGAAATACAGAACTTAAGACCAGGAAGGTTTAGAGGTTATCTGGCTAAACTAATAAAAATAATAGCACATATAAAATAATGCTTTAAGAGATTTAACTCTTTTGGTGTTGAAACCCCCCCCCCTTTCATCCCAGTGTTGACTATTTTGTGCCAAATGTGGACCAAAATACAAATTTCATAGCAAATTAATTATAGTTGCAGTTTATTTTAATTTTTTCCTAACTACCCTCTAAATGAACCTGAAATAATAAATAACAAATAAAATTTGCAAAAACATTTGTATTTTCCCAACAAAACATGCTCCTACAACAAAAGTTAAAGAATTTTAAATGTTATCTTATTTAATACTCACAAATTAGTAGTGAACAAGAATCTTTCTAAAACACAGCAGACAGCTTCAATTAGAGGCTTCCAATGACAGATCCCACTATTTCAATTCAATAAGAGGTTTATTAATTATGTCTGAGTTATTAATTATATCTGAGTTACCTGGGACAAAATTAATAAAAATTAGCTATTGACCTAGTGCCATGGGATATAAGACCAAAGATACTTAAGGGATATAAGACTAAATCAAACAGTTCTTGTCTTCAAAAAAACTTAACATGCTACTTAGTAAATTTCTCCAGGAAAAATTTCATCATTATCTTTTTATTCTCTGGCCAACTAGTGCCTACATTTTGAGGGTGCTTAGTAGTTGACTGAAGATCACATCAATTATTATAAAGTTTGTTTTTCTCATCAAGCCTAAGTCTGTTTCTCCAACTTAGATGCAGAATTCCTAATTGTGACCTTCAGGAACAAGCAGAACAAATCTAATCCCTCCTTCATATGACAGCCCCTAAAATACCACTCTCATGTCTCTGCTAACCCTTAAGTAGCTGAGTGGTACTTTGGAAAGGCAGATGAATTTGGAACCAATAACAATCTTTCTGGATCCCTTTTCTCATTTAGAAAATGAAGGGTTTGGACTGAATGGCTAGCTCTAACATCTATGATCCTTCTCTGAGCTAAACAATTCCCAGTTCTTTTACCTGATATTTTTATGGCATGACCTCTAGTCCTTTTACAATCTGGAGGAAAAAAACCTAAATTTTCAAGGTTGTAGCTCAGTATTATGCATGGGGAGAACCCAAGACCAGGGCAGAAGATAGTGGAATTACCACCTCCAAACTTTCATATATAAAATTGATTCAAGACAATGGGGTTAAGAGTGACTTGCCCAAGGTCACACAGCTAGGCAATTATTAAGTGTCTGAGACTGAATTTGAACTTAGGTCCTCCTGACTCCTGAGCCAGCGCTCCATCTACTGCGCCATCTAGTTGCCCCACACTCTTTTCTCCACACTTTTCCAGAAAACCCCAAAAGGTGAATAAACTACAATGACTAGATAACAACAAATTCAATTCATTAAGTTTCTACAGATATAACAATTGATATAAATTGTGGCAGAGGACAGTCTCTGCTCTAAAGGAGTTTACTCTATTGGAGGAGAAAACAAGCAAACAAATATATGCAAAGCAAACTATATATATGATAAATAGGAAATAACAGGGGGAAGGCACTGGGATTAAGAGGGATTTGAGAAGGTTTCCTGAAAGAGATAGGATTTTAGTTAGAACTTAAAGGAAACTGGGAAGTGGGTAGCATGAGCAGAAGTACAGACATGTACAATTCATGGAACAGCCAGGAGGCCAGTGGCACTAGACTGAAGAGTAATTGTCTGGAGAGAAGGTATAAGAAGAATGAAAAGGTATTAGACGCTTAGGCTAAGAACGGGTTTGAATGCCACACAGAGCATCCTTTATTTACTCCTGGAGGCAATAGGAAGGCAAAGGAGTTTTGTTGAGTGAGTAGGGAGAGGGAATTGAAATGATCAGACTTGCATTTTAGGAAAATCATTTTAATTGGTTGAATAGAGGAAGGATTGGAGTGAGGAGAGACCTGAAGCAGCCAGACCCTCCACCAGGCTACTGCAATAATCCAGGTGTGAGGTGATGAGGATATTATTAGCTATTCTGGCTGTCATGTCACACTACTCTCTCATCATAGACCACTGAATGCCCTCTGATATTTTTCAGAGGAACTGATGTCTAGTCCTATCTCCCTCTGTCCTTGCAAAGATGATCTTTTAAAACCAAACATAAGACTTAATAATTTTTTCACTTAAATTTCATCTCTCAGATTTTTTCTCTTAAATTTCAAATTTTAGATTGCTATAAATCCCTTTCCTTCATATTTCTGGAGTATGACAACCCACATGGTATAGTAGAGCCCCACACTTGAAGTCAGAGCTAGAAGACTCTACAGTTGCTATCCATATGACTTTGGATAAATTCTCTGTTGTTCAGTCATTCTACAGTTGTATCTGACTCATTGTGACCCAATGGGGATTTTCTTGATAAAGATACTGTACTACTTTCTCCAGCTCATTTTATAGATGAGGAAACTAAGGCAAACAGGGTGAAGTGACTTGCCCAGGGTCACACAGTTAATAAGTGTCTGAAGCTGGATTTGAGTAAGGGATAGTGAGGAATTTTCCTGACTTGAGACCAGGTGCTCTATCCACTATTCCACCAACTTCCCTTTGGGTAAGTCAATTCCCTTTAAGAATCTCATTTGTAAAATGGGGATAATGATACTTATATGCTCTTACTGGGTCATTATGAGCAAAACAGGCAACAGCATGTATAAAAACATCATGTAAAGATGAGCTAAATAAACATTAACAGTAGTAATACTTCAACTCTGTCTTTAAAAAACTGTATCTGTATCTGTATATGTATATGACTGATCTGACATCCACTGGTATTGATGAGATCCTAAAATGACATTCAGGACTAAGTGGTTATAGATATTGTAAAATCCAACTTGCAAGAATTAAAACCCCTCCCCAAAATGTATTCCAATCATTTTTAAGTTGATAACTGCACATCAGTGTTCCTCTTTAACTTGAAAACTTGCTATATTACCCTTCTTTCTAAAGAGAGGAAAGGATACTATAAGTTCTGAATGAGAAAACAACCTAACTATATTAAATGTCATGCTACTTTAAAAAATAAAAAGAGAATCAGATCAAGTAGCTTTCAAAGCTACTGAGGTATGTGATGAGGAATTTTTAACCAAACAAGTACAGACAAGATCATAAAAGATAAAATCGATAATTTTGATTATATGATATCAAAAAGATTTTGCAGCATATGGAATGAAGGGTAAGGGGACTGGAATGGGAGAAAATTGCATCAAATATCTTATTAAGAGTCTGATATTCAAGATACAGATTGAATACAAATATAGTAAAACTCATTTGTCAATGACAAAAGATACAAACTCAAAAGAATTAAAAATTGTTGATAAACTATTATAAGGTATTATCAAAGAGTAAGGATAAGAGATGTGCAAAGCAAAACAACAGTTTCATCCAACAGCAACAAACTAGCAAAGATGAAAAGAGCTCATTACAGAGAGGCTTTAGAAACACAGGCACTGCTGATAGAGCTGTGGATTGGGTCTAATACTCCTAAAAACAATTTGGACTTAGTTTAAAAAGTGACTAAGCTGTCCAAAAATAATGACCTAGAGATCCCACTGTTACCAAAGTCAAAGATAGAAAAAACTGGTTCAATCTATACCAAAATAATCCTAGCACTTTTTGTGGCATCAAAGAACTAGAAACAAAGAAGAGTCCTATTCAATGGAAACTGACTTAAAATTAAAATGTCCAGCATGAATGTAATAGAATGCTATTGTCTTGTAATGACCAAATTTGGTTCCAGAGAATTAATGAGAAAAAACACACCTCTCTCCTTTCTTTGCAGAGATGGGGACTGAGGAAATGAAATAGTGCGTATGCTGTCATTTGGTTGATGTTTTTGGTTAGGTTGCTGAACTGATTATCCCCCTACTTCCCCATACCATCATGAGGATAGCCCACTGGGAAGGAGAAAGAGAATGAACTATTTTGAAATGAAGGTAATATAAATTTTAAGAAATCAGTAAAAATAAAAAGTTAAGAGTCCATCAAACAATCTCAAATTGTTCAGGTATTACTAACTTTGAGGATTATACAATACTAAGAAACACTAAATATTCACATCATTAAAACCCATATACTTTACAAAACATCCCAATCATAGAATATAAGGCAGCAATGATGATATATAAAAAGTGATCTGTTTGACTTTTAACTTTCTGAGTCTCAGTCCCCTCCATAAAATAAGATGATGTAATCTTGAAGATCTCATCCACATATAAACATTCTATATTCACTCAGACTTCTATTAAAACTTAGGTCTCTCTTTCTGACCTCCAAATACCTTTAAAGGCTTTGATACCTTATCAATTTTCTAAAACATTTTTCACTTTAATTTTCTTCCCCTTTTGGCAGAAATGGTCTTCTCCAAACAGTATGTAACAAAAGCAATATTTTAAAAATTCTTCTACTCTACTGCTAAGGAAATAATTCCCTAAAATTCAATTATTTCTTTTTGTCTCTTTAGTCTGCATAGACTAAACAGGCACACCCAGAATCCCCAAAACACTGGAAGCAATTCTAATCTAGGTAAAAGGTCCTGATGATAACATCTATTTTCTATTACTCCAGGAGAGTAACTATAGAAAAAGGGGTAGTCCCTCACAGGACTTTCTCCCAGGAGAGTTTTTGTCTACTTATGCTTAAGAGTTCAATTTTCTATTCCCTTTCTATCCCCTTCACACTAAATAGCTGTCAATTACTTAAGGTTAGAGTTGAAATTTAGGCTAATTGTTGGAGAGTCTGGAACCTATTGAAATGTTAAGTGTGCACTGACTTAAACAACTTATCTGATACCAGCAGGGAACTACACAAATCTACTAACAACACTTTATTCTGCATGTTTTAAGACTAGCCAAGAAAAGAGGAGAAATGACAAATGATCAAGGGTTGGTACTAATCAACATCCTTTTTGGGAAGAAGCTTCTGTGACTTCAGTGATTATTACTAAAAATGCAGTTCACCTAAAAAGTAATAGAGAGAAGGAGTATGTTTCTAGATTTTTCCCAGTAGTATTTTACAATTGGGAGAAGCAACAAATCATTCCAAATATATATATATATATATATATATATATATAACATTACTCAGCTTATGATTAAGTATAATTCTTAGTACCTAGAAAAACACTAAATAGTATTTAGTGATACATTTAGAGATTTAATATAATCGACTTTAAATGATCATTGAGGTTCTCTTTTTGCAATGAACATTAGATTCTGTTATCTGATGGAAGCCAATGGTCATACCTGGTCAGATGACATACTTTAAAAAGCATATAGTAGGAGTGGCTAGGTGGCACAGTGGATAGAGCACTAGCCCTGGAGTCAGGAGTACCTGAGGTCAAATGTAGCCTCAGAAACTTAATAATTACCTAGCTGTGTGGCTTTGAGCAAGCCACTTAACCCCATTTGCCTTGCAAAAAACTAAAAAAAAAAAAAAAAAAAAAAGGATATAGTATACACTGTTAATAGGACAGAGGAACCTTGGATACATGGCACCATAGGGAAAAAAAAGTCCAAAAGATAAGGATCAAATACTGAATAGCACAGAAGGAAGACATCAGCTTAGAATACCACAGGACAACTTTGCCATGGATAACAAAGGATAAAATTAGGATACTAACTCAGTAGGCAAGGCTCTGCTTAAGCAGCAAATATTTATTAAGCCCCTATGGTATCAGCACTGTGCTAGTAAGGATACAAAGAAAAAAAATCAAACAGTTCCTTATCCTCAAAGAATTTACATTCTCATCAAGAAACTTTAGCCTAGCCATGCTTTGGTGGATAGAAGTCAGCACTTTTCTTCCTGTTAATCACTATTATCTGTCTTAATTATGGCCATTATTCCAATGGCAACTATTTTTCAAACCCAAACAAAGAGATGTAGAACTGATGAAGATCTCTTTTGTGGAAATTAAGATGGCATGTTCTAAAATTCTAAGTTGGATCAATAATGATAAAAAATAACCAGTAATTTTTTTCATCTAACAACCCCCTGTTCCTTTCATCATGGGGGGGGGGTACATATGGCAAGTCGAGAGCTATTTGTATTTTGCTGGAACATCTAAAAGAAAATAATATATAATGATTATATAGTGATATTAATAATGTTTAAGAGCTTACCTTTCAGATAAATGTCTATTTATACTAGTGAAATAAATGTACAGAGAAAAACTGCCACGTAATATATAGCCATACATGTTCCATACCCTGGATTTTTTAGAAATCTCACACTACTAAGCCACCATTTGGCAGATCTATATACTCATACATATCACTAGAGTCGACTTTATATAAGTGGTTACTTAAATTAAAAAAAAGGAAATTCTGGGGTGAAAAAATTTTCACTTCTGAGGCAATAGTGGTTAGCGAATACAATGCTAGACGAAGAGTCAGGAAGATTTTCCACCAAATCCCACCAGAGATTCTAGTTATGTGGCCCAGATCAAGTTACTTGACCTCTGGGTGCCACAGGTAAATTCCCTAGAATTTTAGTGGAGTGAACACCTAAATGGAGGAAATCAGAGATATTTTCCCAGTCCAATCTTCTAATTTAAAAAAATGATTCAAATAAGACAAAATCGGGAAACAGATCTGGGAATGTTGATAAAGTGTAGTCAGTCCGGTAAAGAAAAAAAGGGCCCTTCTTCAGGGTGGATTCAAACCCATACTATATGGGGTAAAAAAAAAAAAAGACTGATATTTAAATGTCCCTTTAAAGATTGCAGAGATTTACTTACATTTAATTCAGTTGATCCTCACAACTATACTTAGTATAGGTATTTTATTCATTTTGCAAATGGGAAAATTGAGGACAATGTGATTGGTCCAGGATCTCATAGCTGAGATGGAATTTAAACTCATGTCTTCCATACTCCACCTAGCTGTTTCAACACACATTCAAAATTTTAGCATATAATTTCCACTATGAGCAGTCTGTATTACTACCCACTAAGTCAGCGAAAGAGCATACTTTTAAAGCTAGGAAAGCTCCAAAATTCATTGAATTTTTAACCTCCTCACCCTGGATCTGATACTTTTTGTGCACTAAAAAGGAGAAAGGTAGTCATGGTTATAGTCCAAAATAAAGAAGTAATGTTGCTTATATAAAGGGATGATAAGGAAGTACATATTTAATTTAATTCATTCATATAGGTTTTTGTATTTTTACCCTCTCAAAAATTTCTTTTTATGCAATTTATGTAGGAAAATGGGAGGGGATGAAGAAAGGAGAGAAATTCACCTTCCTTCCAAACCACCCCCCCCAAAACAACAAACCTCACTTGTTCATTCTAAGTGATTTAGTCTTCTTAACCCAGTCACCTCAGAGTCAGACTAGTTTTTTCATGACAGTACACACACACACACACACACACACACACACACACATACATATGGATTATGTACTTACTCTAAAAAATAAAGAAAATCCTTTGTAAAATAATCAGATGAAAACAGCATTATTTTTGAAAAGATTATGTCAATCACCTGCCTTCCAACACAATTCCAATAATTTTGCACGCAAAAAAACTTTTCCCTCAAAGCCATTACTTAGTTCCAAGTGGGTTTCCCCCAAATATCCTTGGAAGGCAAGGGCAGGCTCCAATTTTTGTACCCCAGTGATTGCCTAACAGTGGGGCCAACACATATTTATTAATTTACTATGTGCACATGGGAGATAAAAAAGGTAAAGAAAGACTTTGTTCTCAAGGAGCTCACTTTCTAAGGGGAGAGGCAACATGCCAACAACTATATATGTAAATGATAAGTCCATAAGTATAGAAATGGACAAGGTATGCAGTGGGGAATTTATTTATCCAAATATGACTTATTATTATTATTAAATTCCCTTAGGACCAATGACATACTCTGGTGAGATCAGTAAAAAGTCTGAGATTAGGAAGAGAACAAAGGTAGTCAATATTCAATTTATGACCCTTGCTGACCTCATTAACTTTGAGTTAATTGGTCTATTTCATCCCTGTGAATAAAACATATCTATGAGGACTGATAAGAGAAATAATTTTTAAAGTATGATCCAGTGCCCCCTGGAGTCCTGAGCCCCTTTCAGGGGAGTCTTTGAAAAATAATTTTCATAGCAATATTAAGACATTATCTGCCTATACTCCTCCCTTTTCCAACTGAAATATCTTTATGAAGTTGAATTTTCTTCATATTTCAACCAAAACAACATAGGCAAACAGATGGAATCCAGAAGCAGATATGGGAATCTAGGTCTTCTAGTAAGATTTGCAAAAATTTACAAAACAGTGCTAATCTTCTCACTAATCTAGGAGGACTACCATGATAAAGGATAAAGGAGTCCCTTGACAATTCATGAAGAATAGCTCTACAAATATAAGGCATTGTATAATGGGTGGAATCTGCCTCTTTAAGGAAAAAAGAAAGGGTAAAACTTGGTTAACATATGGACCAAGGGGATATATATCAAAAAACTTCCTAAGAAGAACTTTTTTCACTTAGAGAAAAGAGATTTATCTGGGAGTGAATAGTTATAGGGAAAGAACCAGAGTAGGCCTTAAGAAAGGGCAGGTCACATAAAAGCTGCCAAGAGGGTGAGAGAAACACAGAAAACACACAAGCCTCCCTAGCTTGAGAATTCTAAAGTCCCCAATCTCTAGGAATGGATCTTCTGATTCTGATCAGAAAAGCTTCTGTGTTATTGCTGACATCTAATAAATACTTCATTAAAAACTAACTCAGTAGTATTCCCTTTACATCCTATTTCCTCCAGGAAGCCACCAGCCTGATCAATTTTCTTTGTTTTAATATTTAAAAATACAAGACAGTATTGTCATGATTGAGGCTTAAAATATAAAACTGAGAAAAATAACTAAGACATGTTCTAAATCCTTTCTTCTGTATTATCATAAATATATTGCAGCATAGCCATGCAAAAAATCTAATAAAAAGAATATCTTAGGATAGACAAATCAAAGGCTTATTCTGTAATAATAAAATATATAAGCACTTTTCAAGACAATGACTGTCTCTGTTGTTTCCTTATTTCCCAAAATATCTTAAACATTTCATTCCTTTTAGGTGGATATGACAAAAAAAGCCAGCAATGTTCTCTTGTTTCTGCACTGTAATGAATTTGATCTCTGCAGAGGCAAAGGTTGCTGATGAGTTTCTAGCTAATTTTGTGGTTAAGTTCAGTTTATAATTTAAGCATTACAAAGATATTTTTAATGCCTTCTGTGTTCTTATCTAAGTTCCATAGGCATTTGTCCTTCATAAACTACTCTTCAGTTTACACATACGCTGAAGGTGTAACTGCTTTGAGTAAAGTGATTTCTGACTCTCTGGTAGTGAAAGCACTGAAACATGCTTTTATTCCTCTTTTTTTTCTAGAAAAGCCTATTTTGTGCCTTGATTAAGGGCTTCCATATAAAGATGAAATCATCTGATGAGGAAGATGGAGAACTGAGCAAAAACAATTTTGGATATTTTCAAAGGATAATTTAGAGCTGGAAAAGACTTTTGAGATCATCTAGTCCAGCTTCTTCATTTTACAGATGAAAAAACTGGGGTCAAAAGAGAGGTTCTGTGGAATGCCCAAAGTTCAGGATTCAAACCTGGGGCCCCAGATTTAGTGTTCTTTACACTGTACCACAATGACTCTCTAAAATATCTCTTCTCTTAGTAGAGTGCCACATTCATAAGTGATAATTACTTTTTTTAAAAAAATCATTTCTTAGGCATTTATGACACCCAATTCAATCTCAATTTGTAAAAATTCATTCAGTACTACTGTTCATTTGCATCCAACACTTTACACACTAGCCCCCTTCTTTAAAGATAGTTTGTCTTCTCTTCCTACAAAGACATTAAAAAGATCAACATGTTGAATGCATAGAATCGGTTTAAAGAGAATAGCAAACAGATAAACTGATTTCTAAAATGATCCTAGCTCCCCTCTAGGGACATAATTATGGCCCAGAAACAATCTTCTAGTGGCCTAGAACAGAATTCCTCAGACTTTTCACCAGTTATAGCTGTCTCCTTCCTCTATCAGGGACTTAGGCAAGCTATAGAGAAGCTGTAGTAATAACTACCAAGGAATGATTTTTGAGGTGGAACAGAAATATAGTTTTAACTGGAGACCAGCCAAAACTTATGTTGACAAATGCTGTCTATCCAGGCATAGAATAATTTGCAACTATTCTTATCAGTCATTACTCCACACACCTGAGTGATGGCCCTTAGGAACAACTCTAATGAACATCACCATCCCACCAACATTTACTTAAAAAAAAAATTGTCATTACCGTGGATTATCCTGTTTTAGCCAAGTAGTAACTAGTCTAGAGGGGTAATTAAATTGCAACGTCCTCTATGACAGCATTAAAGCATCTCTTTTGGCAGCTTCAACTACGTGGGTTTAGTTAATTTTAAATAAAAAAAAAAAACCCCAACGTTAAGTCGCTGCCCGTTCAGAAGCAGCGTCTACTCTACGGAGCAGAATGACAGCAATAGTTTCAGCCGGTTTCCCAGCAGCATGCCAGGGTCAGGACAACAGGAGGACCCCGTCACGGGCTCAAGGCCCCACGTTTCTTTGCAAATACAAATTGGAACCAGTTGCACCCGCCGCATTGGGTCTCACTCTCGGAAGCTCCGGGCGGGCCTCGGCCCCGGTCCTCCCAGGGGCGAAGGGAGGTTCCAGGGCCAGGGGCAGCGCATCTGCTCGGGTGGCGGCGAGCTCGCGGGCCGGGGCCGAGCCTCCTGCTCCTCCGGGCTGCTCTCGGGGGCCAGGGGCCGCGGGAGGAGGGTGCGGAGAGCGGGGCAGCTTCCCTGGGTGGGAGGCTGGGCGGGGGCGGCTTCGGAGGGCCCGGGCGGCCGCAATTCTTTTTTGCTGCACCGCGCCGGAGTGTCGCGGCTGCGGGGCGTGGGGGAAGGGGCTCGGCAAATCCCCCCCGCGGGTCCCGCGGGTCCCGCAGGAACCGGAGCCGGGCCCGGAGCGCGGCCCGGGGCTCGGCCCTGCCCCCGGCGCGGCTCCCACGCGCAAACGCCCAGGGGCGTCGCGCGGGCCGGGGCCGAGCCTCCTCCTCCGGGCTGCTCTCGGGGGGCGAGCCCGGCGGGGCCCGGCTCCGGGCCGCCTCGGGTCCAGCCCCGCCGCTGCCACCAGCAGGTGGACGCCCTTTCCAAAGGCATTTTCTTGGCCGGGGGCCGATTTCCGGCTGCATCGGGGGAGGGGGCCGGAGGGGTCTCGGGGCGCACGGAGACCCACAAATAACCTGAAGGACACGTCGGCGGCTCCGGGCCCCCGGAAAATGGCTGCCGGCGGGGCCGCGGCCGGCCCGCGCCCCTACCTTTGAATTTGAGCTCGTGCTGCGGCTCCAGGCTCAGGACCTGCTCCACTTTCGCCATGTTCCTCGGTGCGCGGGGAGGGGGCGGGGGCAGGAGAGGGGGCGGCGGCTGCTCGCAGCGGCACCAGCGCCGGCGGCCGGGAGGGCGGCACGGAGAGGCCGCGGAGGAGCGTGGCCGGGAGAGAGGCGGCGGGCGGCGGGCCGGCGCGGGGCGGGCGGCGGCCAGATGCCCGAGGAGCCTCGCAGCGGCCCGGCGCCCTCTCCCTCCGCGCACACGCACTCACGCACGCACGCACACGCAGCCCCACCGCCAGGCCCGGGCAGAGGGAGAGGCGGCGGGAGCCGGCGGCCGGGGAGAGGCTGAGGAGGCGGCGACTGCGATGATGCAGCACCGGGAGGGCCGGAGGGAGGCCGGAGCTGACGTAGCGAGCCCTGCCAAAGCCTTTTCCTTCTTTAAACCCACCTGGGCCTTTTCCAGCCCGGGGAGAATGCGCGCGCGCTCAGGGCGGACTGGGCCCGGGGGAGGGCGTGGCGCTCGGGGCGGCGCGTGCGGCCGGGGCCGGGGAGGCCCGGGGCCTAGGGCGTGGGCCCGCCCCGGCGGCCTTCCTGCCCCCCCCAAGGCCCCGCCGCCCAGGTGGGGCTCGGGAGGCGGCGCCCTGGTGGGAGCAGCCTTCTAACCTAGGGGACCCGCAACGCCCAGACGTGTGGCTGAACTCGGCGAGGCCGGGGCCAGTGTACTGGCCTGGGCCCTTCCGGGCCCCACTCAGCCGGACAGGGCTCGGGACAGTTACCCTCCCCTTACAGAGGAGGAAACCGAGTGATCTGTCCCTCGTCACGCCGCGGCTAGGCGCCGTGGAGAGCCCCCGAGACCCAGGACCCGAGTCCAAGGGCGCCGGCGGGCGCCGGGCTGGGTGACCCTGGGCAAAGCCCCGCGCCCCGCTCGCTTCAGTTTCCTCACCCCTAAGAGGAGCTCTGGTATCTCTGCCGAGAGAACCCCAAATGGGCTCAGGAGGAGCTGGGCACAATCCAGACCACGTGCTATGAACAAGAAGTGACCTTTAACCCAGGTTTTCAGCCCCCATCTGTTAAATAGCAAGTGCTCCACCATCCTGGCAAAGCCTCTGAAAGCATCTTCAACAGTGTTCTATAAAGTGTAATTAGTGTTCTACTTACCTCAACCAGGACAGGGGAAAGAGAATGAGATACCTCCATCTTCTATGGAAAGACTCTGAAAAATAAATGCTTTAGCCCGTTATTCTTTTAGATACATTCCTTAATACAATATTTGATCAGTGCTATGACAATAATTTATCACTATAGGCGATAAGGATCCATAAACCGTTCAGATTCTTATTTTTGTGCCTGAGCAGATCTAGGGCTTTTCATTGGCAGGAATGTTTTAACATCAGGCAGTAAAAGATGATGCATCTACCTATCAAAATTTGCAGAGGGAGGAAGATTATGTTGAGACATTAAGTACGTACTACAGTAAATACCTGTATTATTTATAACATATCCCACCTCTTCAGCTGTTCCTGTCCATCTCAAGCTTCTCTGTTCATCTTTAGCAGGCCTCTTTCTGAATTGTTCAAACAACTGTGATCTTGTTTGATGTTTTGTATGCAGTAGCATAAAAGAACTCTTTCTCATTTCACTATGTAATTTAAATCACTTTACTTTTCTTCATTTGCTTTTTGTAAAAAACACATGGTTTTTGAAGAATAACTTTGATTTGTCTGTATTTAAAAGCTGCAATATGAAAAAAAATTATCATGTTAATTATGAGCTACATGTTAAATGACTCAGTCCTGAGGAGCATTATAAATGCACATACAAATCAACTCACATGTAGCAGTAGTGAATGTGTTTAGTAAATTATTAAGCATGTCAAATAGCAAGCTTAGATTTATGAAATCAACTTTATCCAGAAAATGATTTGTATTTAACAACCATTTCAGATGCCATTGTTCCCACTTCTTAAAATTGTTCTTCCTCATCTGCCAGATTACTTTATAACCTATCAGTTTGCTTCATTTCAATTACTGAAGAGGTTTTTCAATTTAGCATTTTTCTACTTGGACTCAGTATTTTTGAAGTCAAAGGTTTTTTTTAATGAATTTGGTCTCTATAATATTCATATTTTTAAAAAAGGCTTTAAAAATTTCTACCCAGAAATTGACATTTGACAACTACACTCTATGCCACTTATAAAATTTGTCATTTTGGGCTAGCATATAATCTACTATTCTGAAAGGATAGCTTAAAAAGAAATCAAGGGTAATAGAAAAAAAATCTCCCAAGTTCAAATGTAGAATTAAATCTTTTGCAATTATTTGTAATAAAAGATTAAAGCAAAGAGATTTAAATGATCTATATAATAGTCTGTCAAATTCATATTGCAAATCATATTGGTTAAATATGAGTTATTAGTGTTTGAATTCTTTCTTATTTTTTCATTATATAATATATATGTATATATACATATATATATATATATATGTATATATATACACACACACATATACATATAGACTGTTAGTATAGCACCATGAAATGAATCTGGGTATTATATTATTTGACCTTAGGTTAAACTTCAGCATTTCATTTTTAAAAAGTCTTTTTTAGAAAGACAAATAGAACATTAATAAAAACCTTTGAAGGCTTTTCCCACATTATATGGTAGCCAGTTTATTTAACAAATTTCTTGATACACACACACACACACACACACACACACACATATATAATTATCTACTGAAGACATACAAAGGGACTTTTGGTTGTTTCATTTTATACAATAAGGTACTTTAATTTTTATAATCTTTATATGACAATCTAGCTAGACCTGGAGACAAGAAAGACCTGAGTTCAAATTGGATTCAAAATACCTGCAAACTTTAAATTTAAGCCTCACTAGGAATCTGGTACTTAATTTCAAAGGAATGTTACTAATAAATTTGGAAATTATTTGAAATCTGAGAAACATTCTGGGTACTAAGTGTAGGCCAGTATTGTCAGTATATCACAACTGTAAAGAAAATGATCCAAAAAGCTAAGAGAATATGAAAACATCATGTTATTTTTTGCAAGATATTAGCTGTAACTGAGAATACTCCAACTTGTTTCCCTATCTCCAAAACTGGAATAGTAGGACTTGCCTATTTTTTAGGGTTTAGTCATTGACTGTTTTTCATGACCCCATGTACCATAGCCATACCAGGACCTTCTATCTCTCCTTCCATCCACTATCTCTCAAAGTCTGTCCAATTTCATGTTTCTTCCTTCCATATCTATCCATCTTATTCCCTGCCATCTCTTTTTCTTTTACCTTCAGTCTTTCCCAACATTAGGGTCTTTTCCAAGGTGTCCCCATCTCCTAATTATGTGGCCAAAATATTTTTTCAGTTTCATTATTTGAATTTCCAGTGAAAAGCCTGAATTATTTAGGTATTGACTAATTTGATCTCCTTATTGTCCAAGGGATCCTCAAGTCTTCTTCAACAATACAGGATTTCAGTTGAGAGGCAAATGAAATAATATATGCAAAAATATTTTGCAAACCTTAAAGAAGTATAATAAATTTCAACTATTAACTATTAAAGGTGCTTTCTAAATTCTAATATTGTGAAACCACTAGGAATTACTGATAAGTTTCAGGCAGCACTGTTTAAAATGAAAATCTAAATTCTTAGGCTATTGAAAACATTGCATCTATTAACAAAACACCCTAATTCATTCTGACAAGATGTCAGATCTAATTTTTTTGTTACTATCTGTGTCAAAAGCCCTCCAGGATATATATTTTCTTTTGTTATCCTTGGAAAGAAATAATTATATATGAATGGAAGATCTAAGAAAACGGATGCTTGGTTTCCCAAACAATGTTGACCTTTTCAGTAGAGCAGCATATTTTAAGCTGGTATTGACTGGATTCAAAATACCTACAGACTTTAAATTTAAGCCTTAAATTTTAGTTATTTCAATCACTGCCTTACTAGAAGTCTGGTACTTAATTTCAAATGAAGGTTACTAAATAAATTTGGAAATTATTTGAAATCTGAGAAACATATTGTAGGTACTAAGTATAGGTCAGTACTATCAGTGTATTTCAATTTTAAGGAAAAGGATCCTCACTCCAAAAAGCTAATATGAACACATCATATTACTTTTTGTATTGTGACTAGCAGTATACAGTAAGTGTTCAAGACTGCAAATGGAACACTAGCTTCTCTGATAAACTAAGTATGAAGTGAAATGAGTCTGGAACATTTTAATTTTATGATTGTTTAACCAATTCAACTCTTAACATCAAAAGGGAAAACCAGCATAGTGTCATGATGCCTAGATGGCTATTCTTGGCCTTGGCAGTTTTGGTTCCTTTCTTGGTAACATGGGGGATGAGAAAGACTAGAACCACATAGAAAGGATGACCTATATTATAGTTCTCAGTTCTGTAGTTCTAGTTTCCCAACTCCGCCTTGGAATTGTCTTAGACATACTATTTGAGAAATGATTTGGAAGAAATACATATGCTCTTTGGATCATAAAACAACAAAAAAACCCAACTTAATGTTTGTAAACACAGTATTTTATTAGTAAAATGTTTACATCCATTCATAATGTAACATAAACCTGCGGTGATTTAGCATGTCATCCCTTACATTATAAAAGTTTGTAGAATGACTTAGCCTGAAACAATGTAGTTTAAGATATACCAAATCAACCTTTATTTTCAAACTACCTACAGTATGAGTATAAACAGAAAACTCTTACAACAATCAAAATTCAGGTTTCATGGTCAGCTTCATAAACAATACAGACATCATACTAATGTTTATACATACACTCTTAGGTCCAGCCTAAGATTAGGATTGTAAAAATAAACCATTCATATAAGCTTGGCAACCATCACTACAATATTTCATCACTAGTAATCGAGCTACATGTCATGCAGTGAAGCAATAGCTGTAGATCCGAGCAGTTTATAGTGCTAACAAAGCAACTCTAAACAGCTTAATTCTTTTTTCATTATGCTATTATAAAAAAGGCACAAATCTTAACCCTTGCATCAGACTTTGGAAAGGCATAACATTCATTGGAGGGGGAAAAAAAAGGTTTGCTGGTACAAATGGTTAACATTAGATCAACATTATAGAATCTAAATTGAAGACTACTTGGAGGGGGAGGATATATCATACTTAACTACTCTGCCAAGAATTAACCTAACTTTTGCTATACTCTCACTAAAAGTGAGAGACTTTAGAAAATAGAGTAGATGGTGTGCCATAATTTGATAGTTCTCACACCTCTCTGAAAACAGTGAAATTTACTTAAAATTAGC
Source organism: Macrotis lagotis (assembly GCF_037893015.1). Taxonomy (NCBI): domain Eukaryota; kingdom Metazoa; phylum Chordata; class Mammalia; order Peramelemorphia; family Peramelidae; genus Macrotis; species Macrotis lagotis. Next base: position 263,381,089 of record NC_133658.1, on the reverse strand, counting down.
CTCCACGTTTTCTGACAATAATTGCTTCTTTAATCTTCAGCTGGAAGAAACTGTTAAAAAAAGCTTATCACTTTAAATTACATAAGGCAGCACAGTGTGGAATGTCAGGACAATAACATATTTGAAGGTTCAATAAATTGACCTTTATAGCAACTTTCATTGTAAGCATGAGAATGTTAATAAAATAAGGCAAGAAGTATTCTTTACACAGAAGGCAAGAGGTAAATTTTTTTAATACAGAGGAATGCTAAACAATCTTGTGAACTTCCCCAAAAGTAAAGATCATGACTAGACTTGGGTCAGAATAAAAGGTTTTATATTGTAAGACAATAAAGCTCTGTCTACACAATGCCACAACTGTTTGCAAATAAAAATTCTGCCAAGCAAGTTGTTTGCTCTTATTGAACATCAACAATTAGTGAGAATTTTTTTTGACAATTTATTGATTATTCTGAATAAGCTGCACATGTGGAAACTGAAGATTAACAGATTATATGATTATAAATTCGAAAACAAGAACACAGAAGTTAAAATTCACCATCAAGAACAAAGATGGATCTGTCCTCTTCATCAGTAAATGGGAAAATATATATAATATACCCAGTTTTACTATAAATTTAGAATATTAAAATAACTATAACTTGACTCCATGATCAAAGTTCACTGAATATCAAAACTGTAAGAGACATAAAAAAATCAAATATAGACAGAACTGACAAGTTTTCAAAATATGAAATTAAACCTAGGTAGTTGTGATAAGTATTCATTTTAACCACAAAATTTTACAAGTTTAGTGAAAGGATTAAAGATAGGTTTATTATGCTACATTTTAGGATCAGACTTACATTCAGGTAAGTTTTGAGACCTTGAAGTTTTTGAGCCTTTATATATCGTAAGATTGGATGAGCAACACATTTGTTTCCATTAAAACTAAAATGTGAGAGTAAAGATCCCTCACCCTAAATGCTGATAATTCTGATCATTTCCTGTAAGGCCTTTCTTCATTTAATTTGGTTTACAAATTATTGCCAAGTCCTAAGACCAAATCTTGTGATAAGAGAATCATGAGTATTTTGTTAAACGATGAGAGGCTCATATCTGAATTCATTTTTCAAAAATCTTTAAGAATTAAGAAGCCCCCATTGCAAAGATATTTATAGGATTCTAAGTATTTGGAAAATAGAAGTGAGCCAACAGAAATGAATTATTAATTATGGAAAGAACTTCAGGATATTTTTGTTTCAGTTAGAAAACAAACAACTTGATGAAATATTGGGCACAATACATTATCAAAAATCAACTTATGCTAACTAATTTTTTAAAGGTTATGATTTCAATACTTGATATTAAGTTAATCATAGTGGATAAATATTAAGATGGAGGATTTTAAGTTTTAAGGCTTTATTTCACTTTTTACGTACTTTGGTTTAGGGTCACCTTATCTTTTTGATTATCAGTTTCAATCTAAACAGAACACGCATAGGCATATTAATTTCTAATGCTCCAAAATATAATCTATTATGCTATTTATTATCTGAAGTTTTGCTAGATTTTTAGAATTGTTTTCTCCTAAGAGAAGTGGGGGATAAAAGCCCCTCAAGAATATAAAAATGTTCTTGGATCCAATATTAGAAAGAGGAACTTGATCATAAAAGTCTTATTTAGTATACCCTTGGATATGTTAAAAAAAAAAATCCAGGTCCCTCAAATATTTACCACAAGAAATATTATCATAAGAAATAACATGAAAATTTCTCACTATTCCATTATTATTTCTTCCAAAAAAAATTCAAACCTTTTAATTTTCACTTTTAGAAATCAAAATAAGAAAGTTTCAGCTAAGTCAAGGTTTTTTCTTTAAGTTTTGAATTTTTTTCACTTTTCTAATTTTTCTCAGGAGACATTCATTCCCAAGCTATAAAATAATTAAAAAATAATAAAATGAAAATCTTTGACAATCCATTGGAAAGGAGTTTTAAATAAATCATCTATAATCATCCTGACCCATTTTATCTTCTGATGAACATAAGTTTCTATGTGTTTTTTTTCCAACAAACTGGAGCTATATTGTCTTGAACATTAAAAGTGCATTTTGTTTCTCCCATTTTGATGTTGTGTTGAGGTAGAACACTATTTTAAGTGAAATGGGAACAGAAAATATGTTAGACCCCTACAGCAAAATTCAGATAATTTCAAAGGTTTTATATTTTTCATATTAGTTCCTTATTTTGTTATCCAATAAAACATAAATTCCATGAAATTAAAAACTGTTTCATTTTTATCTGTGTCCTTGGGGCTTAGCACAGTGGCATAGAAAAGGTGTTAAATAAATATTTAGTGAATTCAACAATTAATTTGTACTCATATATATGTGTATATTATATGTGTATTTATACAAACAAAACTTAAGCTTAGATCCAATAACTAAATATAAATATGATGGAAATAAAATTATGAATTTTTTAAGAAACTAAATATCATACCAACTCTTAAAATGATGAAATTCCAAAGTACTATAGTACATAAATATAATTAGGATTTTGGTGCCAAGACCTTTCCCCCACTAAATGCTGAAGTGTATAGAATATAGTGGTATGTGTATTTATAGGAATATTTAAATTTGTTGAGGTATAAATTTTTCCAATAGCTTTTCCTCTGGGAGAAATAGGATTTTAATACTGCTTATATCAAAAACCTTAAAAGTTATTTACATGTATTACCAATTGCTATCTTAAGAATGTATGTATCAAGTTTTCAATGTATTAGGAGCAAGAGGCAAGAAAAACATTTGTACAATATCTATTTTAATGGAGCCTCATATTGTAAAACAAGCATATAATTAAGGAGAAGATACCACATTCTATCTGTTAGGTCTCAGACCCCAATTACTTAATCACAACCAGAACTGTAACTGCTTTAAAAAGAACAAAACACTGCTGTTTTACACTTCACACTACCACATTAGGACTTCTTGGTTTGACAATATGTTTAAAGTAACAACAGCAATGACACAAGTTATTCTGTAAAGGCTTCCCATTATTTTAAATTTTGCAGTTTCATTTAAAATGCCTAGAACTATCTTCCTTCTTGAGGATACCTGAAAATGAACAAGACTTAAAAAGATTATGAAATAAATAGTAGTTTTCCTTTATATGAGTAAAGCAAAAATCATTATGCCAAATAGATTATCAATTTCCAACAAAAATTTTTTTATCTTCAATAATGGATAAGTTAGAGGAAATAAGGGATGATATGTATAACAACATGTCTACACATGTATCTATTCATATTTTCCAAAAATTATGAATACATAAAGTTAGATGTTGGCATTCCAAAAACAGACCCTCAAGTTAAGAAGGATGTTTAAAAAATTTAGAATTTGGATATGTAATTGTCATTTTCTAACATAAATAATAGTTAATATCAAAATATCCCTGAGGGTTAGATCAGATTGTGAAAAAAAAAATCCTAATATCTCCTCAACACAGCCCTTTACCTTCATACCTCCAGATTGAAAATCATTTCTAAAAATGATTAGTTATAATTATGTTGTAATAATCACAAAACAAACTATTATTTGTAAATCAGAAAACATTTTAAAGTTCTGGGGATCAGTTGTTTCTAGGATTAGGCAGTCAGGAAGAATACAAATCAACATTTTTGAAAGGAGCAAACACAGACATAGAGCGAATGATTTTTTTTAAGTCCTCAAAACCCTTCTAATTATAATGGGAGTCAAAAGGAACTTATGGTAAACTGAGACAGCCGATAGTATGACTGTTTATGCCCAATCTGATTTCATTACTGTAGGTGGGGTACTCTGAATGAGAAACTCCCTCTCAGTTCCAATGCAGAATGGCACCTTCTTTGCAACAGCATTTTAGAGAGAAACCCAGGGCACTGAAAGACTGAGGAACTCTCCCAGAATCCAATAGTTGATATGGATGTGTTAAAAGATGGGAATTAAATCCAGGTCACCACAACTTTAGCCAACCTCTCTATTTACTATATCAAGCTTCTCTCATTATTTTTCTTTCAAATATAATTCTGACAATATAGTATAAGACTATGTAAAACAGGCAGTACAGTATAATTTGAGATTTTGTGTAAAATAAAATATCATCTACAAATTTTGGTATCACCTTTGCATGTCAAAAAAGGCATTACAAAAAAGGGTCATCAGCTGTAGAATATCTGAAGTTTGATTCCTATTTCCTTTTATACTATTTGGAGCATCATATGCAGTATTATGCCAATTTCTTGGTTAGATGGGCAACATTGAAAAGGGTAAAGAAAGAGATCCCTAAAATGCATATGAAAAAGTTATGCATGCATAAATTTGAAGCCATTCATCCTGATAAGACATGGGAATACACGTGTTTTTACATGTGAGGTGGAAGTAGCAGAAACCAAAAATAGAAATGGTATGCTAATGGCTGAAGGGATTTACTTATGTTAAGATATGACATTAAATGCTTAATGAAATGCCTTAACATCCTCTAGACACTAAACCAGAATAGCAGCATGAAATTCAGTTGATGTATTTGGCAGCAGGAATGTAAAACTTAAAAAAAAGTTTTCGTCATCTTTTAGAAATATAAAAAAAAGACAGGAAGGGTCAGAGAGTGCATTGTCTATTCAGTAATCCACCACTTCCAAGAACAACTATTGTATTTGCTACTTTGTAACTAAGGGTATGACAAAGCAAATTACCATGCATAAAGTAGCCAAAGTTATGAGAATAATATGAATATCAGGTTTCAACTTCTCCTAAAATTTGAGGAGTTTCTAAATTTTTCCTTCCAAGTTTTTTAACTAATGACAAGAAGACATGAGGAAGCTAAAAATGTTTTTAAAATATAATACTGTCAGAACTTTCACTGTACTGTTTCATTATATTATATATCCCAAAGACAGAGCTTAAAATTTTTGTAATGTCCTAGATAATTTTCCATTAGAATCCATACATATGTATAAATAAAACAATCTTTAAAAATATTTATTGTTCACTATAAGGATAGGTTCTGATTTCACAATTTAATTTATTCCTTAATCTTGAAAATTTTGTTTTAAGTTAAAAAAAAAAGGTGGAATGCCAAATTAGACCAAGAATAAATTTTTCTAGATAACAAGAGTTAAATGCTTTTTTAAAAAGCTATTTATTCAGGGGGCAGCTAGGTGGCGCAGTGGATAAAGCACCGGCCCTGGAGTCAGGAGTACCTGGGTTCAAATCCGGTCTCAGACACTTAATAATTACCTAGCTGTGTGGCCTTGGGCAAGCCACTTAACCCCATTTGCCTTGGAAAAAAAAAACCTAAAAAAAAGCTATATGCAAAACTCTTTATGTGGAAGAGAGGGTTATACACTAGCATGGACAGGCAAAAATAAGAGGATACTAAAGGCTAAGAGGAACCAATAAAATTAAAGATTCTTAAAAAAAACAACAAAAACAAAAAAAATTGGCTTTAAGTTTGTCTTAAGGCTAAAGAATACTTAATTGTTACAGACATCAGTTAAATGACTTAGGCTTTGGACTACTGTTCTAACCAGGATTAGAGTGGATGCTGTCAAGATTACCTATTATGCTCACCCACAATGTGATGGGACCATCAGATAAAATTCAAGTACTATTTACTCTCAGAATATTACAAATGTGTTTCAGAAAGAACTCAAGGAAAACTTGAATGGATGAGTATCATAGTCTCAATGTAAGACTAAATGGGATACTGAATGAAAAATTTTGAATTTTCTATAGTATGTACAGAGTTTATAATGTTTTAAAGTAATGGGTCTCATAAATATAATACAAAACTTTACATGTGCTAAATAAAAAATAATTATTTCCCCCCAAAATATTTGGGTTAAATAAAAACATTGACAGCATTTACACTACTGTTTTTTTTTATTGCCAGTCAGTTCAAAACATTTTCAGTTTGCTGTGTTCCAGCTATGTTTTCTACTACCACCATCTTGATCACAAGAGTTTATTATAAAAGGTGCCATTTATGCATCTGCCTAAACATAAATTATTGTAAAAAAAAAAAAAAGAAAGGATTATTTCATGTTTTAAATTCACTGCATGTATCCAGCCATGGCTAATACCTTCAATGAAAAGTGCTTTGGGGATGGTAGGGGATGAGATCCTTTCCATCAGTTTTATAAATAACTTATTTTGAATACAAAGTAACAACAATCCTTCCACTATGGATATGTACTCAAATTTAAAATGGTACAGCTTACTATAGCAATGATAATGGGAAGTAAAATAATATCAGTCTCAAAATTACAATTTCTACAAGGCCTATTTTTTTCAAGAACCACAAAAGTGCTCATCTTCCCTTTACAAAACATGACATAAAATCTTGATTACAAAACTATTAAACATTTTTAATGCTACTATCCATACAATTACACATTCCTCTTCAGTAAGGTCAAAATTTCAAATATGTATTCTTTTTGAATACAAGAAATTCTTTACATAATAGAAGTAAACAGACTGAAATTTCGCAACTGCAGTCTTCAGGAAGTCACCGATACTAGAAACAAACAGGTCGATTTCTGTAGGCTCTCTGTGTACGATGATCCGTCTGGTGAAAATTTAAAAGACATATACTCAAAACACCCCCATTAACTTTTCAGGATCACCTACTTTATAATTAAGTCTGAAATGCTGATTATCAGTCAACAACAGCTTCGTTTTGGCTCTGAAGGCTGTCTTCTTAATTTGAAGCCCTTACCACTAGATGAGGGATTAGTATCTGTGGATGGAATTCTTCGACCTATATCAAAAGCAGCATAGACAGGAAATCAGATGATTTTAAAGGTTCAATTTATTCTTACATGTAAGTAACTACTAACAATCTACAAAAATATAAGACTAAGAATTTTCTCTTTGCTAGTTCCTAAAACAATTTATAGACACAAAAAGACCAAAGTGAATATAACTGGAATATACAGTAGAAACTTCATATTTATGAAAAGTCAAGGTGGGTATTTTCTTTTCTTTTTTTTTTCTTTTTCTTTTTTAAGGTTTTTGCAAGGCAATGGGGTTAAGTGGCTTGCCCAAGGCCACACAGCTAGGCAATTATTAAGTGTCTGAGGCCAGATTTGAACTCAGGTACTCCTGACTCCAGGGCCGGTGCTCTATTCACTGTGCCACCTAGCCGCCCCCTACCTTTACTCTTACATCCAAGAAAAAAAGTTCAGGAAAATCAGCACCTTATCAATCATACCCGTCAGCATTTTCAAACTATATTACTCAGCAATTCTTGACTGAAGAGAGTATGACAGTTTGTTTTTAAACTACTGTTGGATAAATTTTAAATTCTGAACATTTAACAGAATTCTACAACACTGCCCCCCCCAGTATATCCTGCAATAAGAGTTTTTTCCTTTGTTACCTAAGTAAGATTTATGATATTTAGGCGAGATGTATTCTGTGAAAGGTTGAATCCCATCTAGCAAAGTATTCTGAAGATACCAAACTATTGTTAACTAACAAACATCATCGTTATGGGTGGGGTAAGGAATTACTTAAAAAATTTTTTTTTAATTATTTACCTGTAAGTTTGGATTTTTTTATGAAGTTTTCTGAATGTGGATTATTACAATTTCTTTTTAACTTTGCTTATGAAGTTTTATTGACCTTAGATAACTAATTGAAATATGTTCACAGTAATAAATATGGAAAGATGACAGCTCATGTGACATTAAGGCCCATTGCGTTACCATATTTCCCCATGAATAAGACGTGCCCTTTTTCAGAAAATTTGAGGTCTAAAAACTGGTAATATCTTGTATAGTGGTTGTAGATTTTTTTACTTGCATTTCCTGCTTTTTTGTGCCTGTTGTTTTTGTGTTCATTGTTTCATATTTGTTACCGGTATATTAAGTTAGGTTTTGGCATGTTCTACCCAGAAATGACTCAAAAGACTTTTGTACAGTGCTGAATTCAAGTTAAAAGTAATCCAGTTTGCACAAGGGAATGGAAATCATGCTGCTGAATGTCACTTTGGTCCTCCTCCAACTGAGAAAATAATCCAAGACTGGCTATGGGAAGAAGAAACCCTACTGAAAACACTATGGCAGAAAAAGGCCATGAAAAGCTAGTCAGCCAAATGGGCTGAATTAGAGGGTATTGAAGCTATGGATTGAAGAGCAAAGGGCCATTGGAATTCCTGTATAAACAAAGATGGTTCAGCAGGAAGCAAGAAGAATTGCAGATGGAAAACAAAAAGTGACTGATTTCAAAGGAGGACACAATTGATGCTTCAGGTTCATGAAACAGAACGCACTAGACATGTGTCTACACACCAGACTTGCCCAGGGAGAGTTTGTGGTCAACCTCAGACCACAGCACAGGCATCAAACATGGATAAGGATGAACTAATGAATGGGAGTTTTGGCAGTGATGAGGAATTGTCTAAATTTTATGGCAAATAAGATTTGAGTTCAAAAACCTTATGTAATACATTTTTTTTTCAAATTTTGGGACCCAAAATTAAGGCGCATCTTATACATGGGCAAATATGGTACTAATTGAACAGCATGGTTTATTAACAGCAGCTCAATTGAGTAGATTGAACCTGGATAAATCACTTTATTGCTCAATGATATCATTCCCCAACCCTATTAAGCTAAATTTTGGGGGATAAGTTATACAATAATGTGCCAAATCTGCATTGATAGAGGAGAGGTATCTCAAAGAGAAGAGGGGGAGCTATGAGCCATACTACTGGGTGAGGCCAGAATCAAATTAAAATAAAATTGGGAAATACTTAATAAAATTAAAAATAACATAGTTGTTAATTTGTGTTTTCTAAATCAATATGCAACCTGCATAAATCTATTTCTATTTGAGTTTGGCAGCACTGATCTACAGCTTTACATTTTGAATAATAATCTAGCAATTACAAAGAAAGACATAAAGCAGTTATGCTTATACTTCTAGATTCGTTGAGTACAAGAAAACAGTTTTCTCTTATCAAGCTGAGACTTTCAAACTAACAAAACAGATAAAGCTCATTTGTATGTTATACACATTGAATACAAGAGAACTTACTAATTTCTATAAAGAGTTCATTTATGTTTATCGCATTTTTAGCACTGGTTTCTACAAAAATTGCATGGATGGAATCAGCATAGTCTTTAGCATCTCTTTCCATGACTTCCCTGAAAAATAATTATAAACAAAACAAATTTTAATGACTAATATTATAAAAGTGTTCTTTATCCAGAAATTAACAGGATTCATGGCTACAAAAAGCATTAAGAAGACTGATGAATAATTATAGTTAACTCCCTTAATATTTGGGTCCACTTGAACCATATCATTTTTATAAATTTATTTTCTAATATGAGTTATTATTTAACAATTTGGGAAACAATGCTTCCCAAATATGAAGCATATTTAAAAAGTTGTGTGAATGACAGCCTTTTGGGGACTAGGGAGAGTCCTAAAAAAAACTGGGCATATTTAGCCTAATGAAGAGAGCAATTATGGAAGAAATGTTAGCCATTTTCAACTATGTGAGGGACTATTAGGTGAAAGAGGGATCAGACTAACTCTGATTGGTTTCAGAAGTTATTAACAAGAAATGTGGAGTTGTAGAGGCAAAATTAGGCTGTACATTAAAAAAAATCCTTAAAATTAGTTATTTTGAAATGTATTGGCTTGCTGCCAGAAACAGAAAGTTTAAATCCTTTCCATGGATCTTCAAAAGACTGGAGGCGCACTTAGAAGGAGTGCTAGGGATCAGACTCTGATCGGATGTGGATTGGACAAGATGATTTCTAATCATGTATGAAACTATGAGAAATAGTTTATAGATGTCTATTTTCTTTGAAAAAAGAGATTAATGTCCACTTTCTGTCAATGAGAGTCCTCCTGGGAACATAATGACTGTCACTATACAGTTATCTAACTAGACAAGTAAATTAATCCTTTTGAGTTTGTTTCCTCATTAAAAATCACAGGGTTGGGCTAGATGATCTCTAGTTCACTATTAGCTTTTAAAATTAGAGAAGCTCTTTAACCTCAGAGGAGTATCAACACAACTTAATTAGGTTTTGTAAGAACTATACCTACTCATTTCTGTAAAGTATTTTTATAGTTTTGCAAATAATTTTATTAAAGGACAGGAGGACTCATGATAAAAAATGCTATTCAGAGAAACAATAAATGGCATCTAATTTAGATTAAAGCATACATGCATTCTTTTACTTCCTTTTTCTCTTTTTTTTGCTCACCTTTTCTTCTACAAATTGACTAATATGGAGATGTTTTACATGCCTGCACATGTATAAACTGTATCAGATTGCTTACAGTCTCAGGGAGGAGAGAGGGCATTGAGGGAAGAAAGGAATAGAATTTGGAATGCAAAACTTAAAAAAACTTGAATGCTAAAAAATTATTTTATATGTAATTTGGAAGAACAACAACAAAAAAAAGATTTCAGGATTCCAGTTATGCAAGTATAAAAATGAAGCAAAATAAAAATTTCCACATGGAAATTCTTTGCTAATAAAATACAATTTATTTTCCAACTAAATTTTCATTTTCATAACTTACCGTACATCAATTAGGTCACACTTATTTCCTGCAATAGCAACAACAATATTAGGTGGTCCATGCTGTCGAAGCTCTTTTACCCAATTCTTTAATGTAGAAAATGTTTCCTATTGAAAAGGAGGAAAATATGCAGAAACATCAATAACAAATATAAATTATTCAAAAATTCAAAGAGAACCCCTACTTAATTCTATTTGATTCCAGGAAAATATGACACTAGCTGAAACCACATTTCAAGGGCAGTTAGTTCCATAGAAACAACAGCAAAAATGGAAAATGTTAATGATATTACAGCATGATTCTATAACTTTAAGGTAAAGTTTGGTTATAATAGATCAGTTTCTATAACAACACTGCTTACAATAACATTCTTAAGTTGAGAATGCCTATTGCCTTACTTCTTTTGTGATGTCATAAACGATTATAGCTGCTGCAGAGCCTCGGTAGTACATAGGTGCTAAGGCACGAAACTGTATGGAGAAAAATTATGGAAAGCTGTTTTAAAATTATGAATTATGAGCATAATTATGACAGTGAATTTCACTACATACAAATTCAATCTGTCCTTATACAAATGGGAATCTCTATCATAATCCAAACAAAAAAAATCAAGTTATACTTTGAAAGCAATTAATTAATGGCCAATTCTCAGTGCAAACAAAATTCAATATTAACTCTTAGGAAATTATTCAGAATACATGGTTTTATTTTTTGTCTTAATAGTACCCCCCCCCAATCTACATGTAAAGTCAGTTTTCAACATTTATTTGTGTAAGATTTTTGAGTTCCAGATTTTTCTTCCCCTTTCCCTTTCCCCTCCCCAAGACAGCAAGCAAACTGATTCAGGATATACATGAAAATTGCTGTTTAATAAGAATTAGATCTATCCCAAACTAAATCTAATTAAGTTAAATCATATAATTGCATTCAGTGTCACAAGTAAACATTTTTTAAATAATCCTTTAAATGTCAACTTTCAACACTATCACCATGAGGTCAAAATAAGGTAAAATAGACCAACATCTTATAAATGATGTTAAATGCACTTCCCTAAAGGGAAACGTAAAGAAAATGGAAGTTCTCAGAATCAGTTTATTTTCCAAAAATTTTTTTTCTAGTCAATATAGAAAATTACTTGAAGGAAAGAAAAGAGGATAAACTTAGTCAATGATGCTCATCTTTCTAACCTTTTTATCTTATATACTATACACTCTGTTGAATATGGTACCATTTTTCATTTATGCTTGTCACTAATTTTTTGGTTAATTTTTATTAATTTTTTAAGAAAAGTTCAATATATAATGTTATATTATATCCATTTTAAATTTAAGTTTGAAGTTTTATATCCTATAAGGTTCCTTATTAAGTATTAAAAAGACTGGTGTATTGAAATAAAAATAAAGCCATTGCTAGCAAAGGCCAAAGACTCAAGACAACATGAAAAATGTCAGTTAACATTCTGAATATAGTCTGATCTTTAGTTCAAGCCTTGAAAAATCTCATCTCTCTCTCTCTCTCTCTCTCTCTCACACACACACACACACACACACACATACTTACTCGTTCTTGTCCAGCCGTATCCCAAATCAAGAATTTGTGCAGCTCATTTTGATATTGGACAGTTTTGGTCATAAAGGATGCTCTATGAAGATGTAATCCAAATGATCAGTTTATCACTAAACTATCATCAAATAATAATCACATCAAAACATTATAAATTATAAAATGATCATAATTACCATGACTGTTTAAAATATAATTGGCTATTCAATAAGTCATATCTTTTAAATTCAACACACACAAAAAAAATACTAGACTTTCAGTAAGACAGCATTTTAGAGCTTTTAGATTTATCAGAGACCTCAGAGGCCATGTTGTTTAATTTAGACTCCAAAACCAACTTCTACTACAATGCACCAGATAAAGGTCATCAAGCCTTTCTTTAAAGGTCTCCAATGAAGAGGGAACCACTACCTTCTAATGTAGCCTTTCCAGTTTTGAATAGTTCTGATAGGGTTTTTTTTCTTACGTTAATGTAAAAAAAGTACCCATTCTCTTCAAACCCAAGGAAAACAAATATAATCCTCTATCATTTAATAGCTTCTCAATATTTAAAATTACCATGTTCCATCTAAGTCTTTTTTTCTGAGACAACTATAACCAACTCCTTGAATTGATCTTATGCCATGCACTCAAAGTTCTTCACCAACTTGACTGTTCATTTTAGAAACTTTCCACCTTATGTCAAAGTTCTTCCTAAAATATGGGACACATAAATTTAGAACTGTATTCCAAGGGGCAGCTAGGTGACATAGTGGATAGAGCACTGGACCCGAGTTCAAATTAGGCCTCAGACACTTAATAATTGCCTAGCTGTGTAACCTTGGGCAAGTCACTTAACCCCACTGCCTTAAATAAATAAAATTTTAAAAAAAGAACTGTATATTCCAAAAATCATTAAGTTGCAATTCCCTATGACCCAAGCAATATCACTACTAGGCAAATAGACAAATACCCCCTAAGGGTGATAAAAACTAGGAAAAAATTCATAAGTACAAAAAAATATTTGAACAATATTTACTGTGGTTAGGAACTAAAGTGAATGTCCATGAACTGAAACAGATGAATAAATTTTGGTATACATAGCTATATTAGTATAAAATTAAAAAGGGTGAAAATGTTAAAACATAAATTGCCATCATTTACAAATTAGATAAACAAAATTACTTTTCAGATCTATAGTTAGAATTCATAACCAAAACAAGAATAGAAAGGATCACAGAAGATAAAATGGACAATTTTGATTATATAAAATTTAAGTTTATGCACAAACAAAACCAATTCAGCTAAAATTACAATGGAAACAGCTAACTGAGGAAAAATAATTTTTGCAGCAAATTTTTCTGATAAAGGTCTCATATATAAGAGAATTCAAATTTATAAGACAAATAGATAAATGACAAGGCATATAAACAAGCAGGATTCAAAGGAAGTGATCCAAGTTATCAAGAATAAGAAAAAGTGCTCCATATTATAAAAATTACTTGAAAAATGCACATCCCCTCATATCCATGATTGGTCTTTTTTTCTATTTGTCATTTTGTCAATGTTGGAGGACCTGAAGGAAAACAAATACACTAATGCATTGTTGATGGAATTGTGAATTGGTCCTGTCACTTTGGAAAGCAATCCTAAACTGTCCCTACCCCTAGAAATTGGACATGGACCCATATGCATAAAAATACTTACAACAGTTCTGAGAAACTGGAAATTGAGGGGGTACCCACCTTTTGGGGAATAGCTAAACAAATTATGGGAATTTTGTGTGAGAAGATACTATTATGCTAAAAGTAACAAAGTAGATGTTTCAGAGAAAAATTTTATGAAATATGGAGAAAAATGGCAATAATGTGATAAAAGAAATACATTTTGATCAATATAATGATAAACTATGATGCTGGAAAATTAAGATGAAGCATGCTACTCACCTCCAATAAGAGATGATGGATAAAAATGCATAAAAATGACATACTTTTGGAAACAGTCGTTGTGGGAATTTATTTTGCTATACAATGCATATTTGTTTAAGGATTTTATTTTTATTACTTTTAATTGTTCAAATACATTCACATAAATAAAAATACTTTCCCCTCCCATTTCTCCCCTCCCCAAAGAAATGATAAATATGGAGAATTCAAAGAATTTTGAAGATTTACACGATATGATGGCAAAATGAAATTAATACATCAAAATGATTTAGAGGATCAGCACAATGATATAAAGGAGAACAACTCTATTTCAAAGTTTTGATTGACTCAGGGATCAATCCTGACTCCAAAATACTGATGAAACATTCCGCCTGCTTCTTGGCACAGGTGTTAGAATAGAGATGCAGCATAAGACATCCATTAAATAAAACAAACAAAAACATTATACAGAAGAAAATGATAGGGACCCAAACAAGGTAACTGTTGCTACTATGTAAATTTTAATGTATATTTTTAAAAAACCGTAACCCAATTCAACTTCTTATGTCTTCTTGTGTTTGTTGATTTGAGCGAATAAAAATGGCAATCAAAAATAATAAAATGTGGTGGCCAGATCTATTTCAACCAGAAGAAAGTACAGCAGGATTGTGACATCTCTATTAGCAGACGTGTCTCTCTTAATGCTGTCTAGGTTTGCATTAGTTTTTTGGGGGGAAGAAGGGAAGAAGAGGGGGCTGCTGTATCATACTCTTAATTCAAATTCAACTTGTAGTCTAATAAAACCCAGTATCTTGTTCAGATGAGCTATGCCTCCCACCTACCCTAATATTTATTGAATCCAAATGTAAAGCTATGTGCTTATCCTATTTTATTAGAGTAAACCTAATTTTTTTCACCTTGTCTAGATTTGAATGTTGATTGCCATCTAATGTGTTTGCTATCCCTCCTAGGTTTGAGTCCCCTGAAAATCTGCTAATCTTTAGCTACGTAACTGATGAACATTAAATAGAACTCAATCAAAAATCTCTTGAGACACGACTACCAAAACCTACAAGTTAACAAGAAATCATGTGGTGGAGTGGATAGTGCACTGGCCTTGGAGTCAGGAAGATATGAGTTCAAATGTAACCTCAGACCCTTGATACTAACTAGCTATGTGATGCTGGGCAAGTCACTTAGTCCTGATTGTCTCATATCTAGTGTCATCTCCAATTGTCCTGATTTATATCTGGCCACTGGACCCAGGTGGCTCTGGAGGAGAAAGTGAGCCTAGTGATGTAGCACAGCATTCCCTCACTCAAATTCAACTACCCTGATATTGTGGTCTTCTTTGAAAATGAAGGACAAAAAAAATTATGATTTTTTTTTTTAGTTTGATAACTATCAACAAGAGAAATAAGATTAGCTTGCATGGGATCTGAAATCATGAAGGATCAAAATCATAACTTACCTATCTGGATGTTTACTAATCATCTTATGAATAATTATTTTTAGTAAATAAACGTTTATCTTTTGTTTTTCCATTTTTCTAAATTTCCCCTTGTATCCTTGTACTTCTTTTTATGCCTCTTCCCTTTTGAGAGTCATTACATATAACAAAATATTTTTTAAAGGAGAAAAAAATTGAAAAATATATGCAGTGTTTCACTTGTGAATCTATCAGTTTTGCAAAGGACTGGAGAGAACTGTCAAGTCTCTCTTTGAAGACCTGCTTTTCTATGTAATATTTTACTTTTAATTTTGGATTCCTTTGCAGTTCTTGAACCTTCTAATTACATTGCTATAGACAAATACATTGTTTTCTTGGTTCTACTAATTTCACTTTACATAAGTTCACATAGGTGCTCCCACATTTTTCTGTATCATTGCCATTTCTAAACATACAATAATATTCTATTACATTGAAGCAGCTATAATTTGTTTAGAAATTCTTCAATCAAAGGGTTTCTGTTAATTACCCAAAAAATGCTGTACTCTCTCTTGTGTGAGCTCTCTTTTCTCTCTCTCTCTGATATATATATATATATATATATATATATATATATATATATATATATATATATATTTGTTTGTTTGTTTTTGCAAGGCAATGGGGTTAAATGTCTTGCCCAAAGACATACATTCATACAGCTAGGTGATTATTAAGTGTCTAAGGTCAAATTTGAACATTTCCGGGCCAGTGCTCTCTACATCGCACCACCCAGTTGCTCTTTGCTATAAATATTTTGAATATATGAAGACTTTCTTATTATCATTGATTTACCCGGGTATAGCTTTATTCATTCTTCCTAAAATTTGGCCAGGAACCCAAATCAAGTTCACTGGTTTAATGCTGATTCCTTTCTTTTTCTTTTTTAGGGGAATCAGGACATAGATCTTCCTTCAGTACTACAGAATTTCTCCTTATTTACCCATAATTTTTGAATTATCAATGACTGGCTCAATAATCAATAACTAGAAGTGGTAGTGATCCAGTTCTTAAAGCTAGAGCTGGAAGGGATCTTTAAGACTCCCATTTTACAGAAGGAAAGGTGAGGCACAAGAAAACTTAACTGATTCTCTTAAGGTCACACAATTGTAAGGATGAAAGGCAGGATTTGTGGACTGGATCTAAAGCTAGTGGTCTTTCCAGTGTACCCTGCTTTCTAGTCCAGGTTACCTGAACACAAAGGCAACAGGATGTTTTGTAACTATAGACTTATTTATTTTGCATGTTAACTCTCATCAATTAATATAGTTATTCACTGGATTTCTTCACTCATATTTATTCAGGGAACAAAGGAAACGTTTAGCACATATATCCAATACACCAAGGAAGAAATAATGCTTAGATTTAAACTGCAAAATCTTTTAAAAAATATCTTAAAAATTCAAGAAATGTTTTGATACCTCAGAATGATATTCTTTATTGAAATCTAGAAACATTTTTGACGGTATTATCATAGACAAAGTCTACACAAAGCAGCCAAAATAAAGAAAAGACTAGAATTGTATTTTTTAAACATGTGCTATAGCCATTTAAGTTTGGAATTCCTTAAACAATACAACTACAATAAATATTAGAACACAAGTGATCATAAAGCTAAAATTCCCAAAAGATAATTGCAGGGAAATTAGTTCTCAAATGCAACTACTTCAAAAAGGTCTCAATTCATAAGTGACTTGTTTTTTAAAGGGAAATAAATATATGAACTAAAAAAACATTCAATTAACAAAAATTTCTCTTCTCTCCCTCCCTCCTCCCCCAAAACTTTAAATTCATTATATATATATATATATATACATATACATATATATATATATATGGCTTTGAAATACTAAAAAGTGGAATCCATCAATTATGTCTTTTTAGTCATATTTTAGTATGTTATTAGGCTTAACTCAAGGACTATCTTAACCCTCATCTCTAGTTCTTTTCCTCTTCCATCTGAACTTGTTATCACTCAATTTCTGATACTTTATTTGTATTACTTTTATCTTTTTTTATTTTTTTTCAAGGCAATGGGGTTAAGTGGCTTGCCCAAGGCCACACAGCTAGGTAATTATTAAGTGTCTGAGGCTGGATTTGAACTCAGGTGCTCCTGACTCCAAGGCCAGTGCTCCATCCACTGCACCACCTAGCTGCCCCTGTATTACTTTTAAAATAACTTTTGTTCTACCTTTTAAACAGTAACATACATACATGTCCTGTTTCCCCTATTAGTAAGCTTTTTTTGAAGGCAGGAAGATTATGGTATTAACCTTTTAATTTCACATAACATCTAGAACAGTGCTTAAATAAAACTCAAAGTATGTTTAAAGAACTTCTCAAGAAAAATACACATTAAAATTAATGCTAACATCACCTTCTTGATACTGGTCTTTGTAATATAAGTCACCTCAATAGTGCAAACTATGGAAAAATAAGAATTATAAAAAAGGTGCAGAAAAATAAGAATTTTGAGATATTAAATTTGTCAAATGAGTATTATTTGTTGAATAGATGGGATCTATGTTAATTAGTAGCTTTTATTAAACTGGTAATCCACATTTCAAAGTTGCTCAATAAAAGCATGCATAATTCTTGGAAATATTTACAAATAGAAATGAAACATTTAGAAATCCAATTGAAACATACAGCATGATTTTTCACTTGATAAATGATTTTGAAGTTCTATAAAGTATTCCTAGAAAGATTTTTTCAGCTGAATTCTAGAATGTTATTTATAAATCCAGACATTTTCTACACTTTATAGTGGTAAAATTTTACTTAAGCTCAAAAATAGTCACTTATTGCCCATTAACTCAAACTTAATCAGTTCAACTGTTTAAAATACTTGAATTACCATTCAGTAAAGGAAACTGTATTACAAAGAGCTGAGAAGGAATGTTATGATTAAAAAAGAAAATTTCAGCAAATTAAAACCTCTGGTCATTGCTTCTCACAAAACATTATACTTTAAATGAAGCTTAAGAAACAAAGCACAATTGTACCCTACAAAACAACACTGTCAAAATTGAAGCAGAAGAATGGGAAAACATTTAGAAAATTTGAGAGTTTCTTAAACAATTATTTTTTTCTAAGAATTCCTAACTTGTGCCACCCCTCCCTCTCCCACCGTACAATTCATGGGAATAATGAAATATATTAAATACATTTGTCTAAAAATTTTGATACAAATGCACCACATGGGGCAGAAGCAAATGGGTAAAAAGTCTGAAAGTTTTTTAATAAACTGTATGGCGTAATCTATCATTTAGCTCCACTTTCAATATATTCCCTTATTTCAAAATGTTCTGAATTCATGACAATGGTCAAGTTTTTTTTTTTAATTTTTCTATGCTAGTCAAAATATTTTCACTACCTGATATCCTGCATAACAGTAAATTTCTGATTGGAATTTCTGAGGTACAGATAAGTAAACAGAATCACCAGCCTTCTCCATCTTTTTTAAGCCGGATTCCATTTCAAGAGAAATCACCCTTCCAGAAAGCAAGAGTTGTGCAACTCAATTTCTAAGGTGTGTTTCCTGTCTTCTCCAATTCAGCAATTAAATCCTTCTGCCAAATAGGAGCTAATCTGAGGTTTACATCTCAGTTAACCCATTTTAGCCTGTCCAAGTCATTTTGCTAAACTGATGCCTTTCACTTAAGTCACTAAATTCCCTCTATCAACCAAGATCCTGCAACCTTTCTACAGAAAGTGAGTTAACTGGGCTCAGAGCAGTCATTCCCCTTGTCTATGATGACACAGCTAGTGTCAGAAGATGGATCTGAAATAAATCATACACCTTTAAACATTTAGTTTGGAGGTCTTTGTGATTTCATTGGGTAGGGAGCTCTTCATGGGGCAAAAAAGCAGAGCTTCAACTTATAGTTTTAAAGCTGTCAGAGTCCAGAAAGTTAAATGCCTAGGATCACACAATTTATATGACAGAAGCCAGATTTGAACCCAGATTTTCTTACTCTCTGATCAGCTCTTTTCACCATGCTCTACTGCCTTTCAAGTTAATTTACACATAAAAAGATTTGTTATACTGAAATAATACTAGTACCACTACCACTAGCATTACCACTACAACCACTACTACTATTCGTCCTTTGGTATTGAAGAGGACCATACCAACCAAGTGATTGGTGGCATGAGTTGCAAAATTACGTTTATTATAGTGAGAGTTGTGCTATACAAGGCATTCTTCTCACTGGCCTTTACCAGAATTGTTCCACTCCAAGGCCTGATTGATAGGAAATAGAACTATTGGAGATGATCTGACTGCTGCGAGAGTCTTTCTCCCATACTGGCAAGGCACCGCCAATGCCAAAACACCAGCATTTGATATCTGGCAAGAGAATGCAACAATCTGACAGATCATAACCTGTTTCTTGATGCACTAATCATTAGTATAGCTGAATTCAACAATCTGACAGATCCTAACCTGTTTCTTGATACACTAATCATTAGTATAGCCTTTCCCCTCAGACCTTCCACTTTTGAGCTACTCATCATTATGACACAATTAGCAACAGCTTTAACACCAGGACACTGTCAGCATGCCACTCACAGAACTATACTGCTCTCTGTTAGTACACTCCTTAGAGCCAATCCTTATCCCCAAATTATGGATCCAACTTGCTGACTTCTCTTATCTCCCTTGTTTCAACATGCCAGGGGCTGTTCACTTTGGAGACCTGCTGTAGATATGGGCATGGCATTATTCGAGATTTATACCCTCTCCCCCAGATTTTAACAAATTTGTATGCAGTGTTCTCAAATATGACAAATCACTAGGAAAAATGCCTAGCAATATAGACCTTCAAGGGTTTTTACTTTTTATCTTTCCTTGAAAGCCCCTATATCATTCAAACTCTTTTCTTCTTCCATTACATGACAATAATTTCAAGCTTTCCTATGATGGGCATATTATAAGTACAAAAAAAGAAAATTTTCATATGTTTAAATCCATATTTTGATTTCAAGCTAAGTATCTGACACTATTCAAAATTAACATGGAGAAAATAACTTTGTTTCCTTCTAATAATCTTTAAATGTTCTAGTTGTCAACCATGGTAGATTATGTTTATTTTTCTAGTTCCTATATTTGAAAACACCCCCCCCCCATATCTAATTATGCACTACTTCTACCTAGGGTTCACTACTCTTATTATCCTCCTGGATGTGCAAAGTGAGCCTTGTAATAAATTAGAAATTTTCAGAATTCTTTTTTCTCAATTTCTTCCTCAACCTCAAAAACGTTTTCCTGACATTTATTTTAAATTTGAGAGATTTTTTAAAATTCCATAGTGTTGCTCCTTAAATCACATGCAAGGTTTTTGGCACCTAAATTATACAGCATCATTTTAAGAAATTGTTATTTAATTGCCTAGGATAACCACATTTCTTTAAAAAGATCAATCTGCTCCCTACTTCATCTAGGTAGATATCAATACTATCTCTCAATAACAATTTCCATTCATATGATTTGCTAAACCTGGATTACTGTTCAAATATTTTTCTTGGTATCCTGCAAATACTACGTCCTACAAAATATGTAGTATAAGTATATCAATAGTATATCAATATCAACAAAATACTTTCTTGATATAGTTCATATTTTTTTGCAGTTCTGATTATCATTCAGGTTACATAAAAATCATGTTTCAGAATAAATCTCAAGAAAGGGAATTGGGGAATGACAATAGGCATAAAGACAACTATTTGATGGTATTAACTTTAAGGATTCATTTCAGGAGAGTGAATTCCCAACCCTTAAACTAATGAAAATTGCAACTTTTCTGTACTTTAGTAGGCAGGTTTCTGAAATTGCCACAGTGGAAAAAGTAACAACTCACAGAGCAAAATTTTAGTGATGAACCTTTTTAAAAAAGTTTTGTTGGTTCTCAAATATTAGACACTGATCACCAAGTTTCTACTTGGTTAGAACTATCAGAAATTATGTTCCACTGAAACAGCCTTCAAGAACATGGGGTGACAACCACAACAAGCATCAGGGAAAAAAAAAACAATGGAAAAAACTTCATCATGTTACTTTAAAATTTTTTATTTTCATTTTTGATTTAAAGAAACATATCTTCTAAATAGGATAACTGATTTGTGCAGTTAACAATTTAAACTAACTCAGCAATTAAAAATTTCTCCAAAAATTGAGAGTGGAAATAATATTCAAAAAGAAAAATTCTAATAGCTAGAATCTTGACCCTATAGATATCATCTAAAAGTATTTGTAACCTGGGAAATATGTTTGGGTGTCATGTAGGCTGAGTCACTTCAGTAGTGACTCAGTGTAAAGTGTGTCACTACTGAATCATAAAAACTATTTACTTCAGTTTTCAATTATTCATAAGAGTCCTCTGCAGGTAGTAACTGGCCATTCTTTTATTACTGGAAGATTGATGGAATCACACATTTAAAGACATGAACATAAGTGGTTTTTTTCCTTAAGGACTGACTGTACAAAGGCAGTCATCATAGCAAAAGCTAAGGGGCTTAATTAATTCTATGCCTTTCTGAGTATGAAGCAATATATTTTGAATAAAGAGCTATGAACATTATTCCTCCTCTCCATTGAAGTAGTCAGAAGCAACCAAGGGTTAAGACATTCAAAAACAAAACATTCTCCATCCCTGACATACAGACTAGATCCAACTTCCACCAAGGAGTACGACATTAGAGTCCCCTAACCCCTGGGCCCCTCTCCCCGACCCTCTGATTGGAGGATAGACATTAGGGAGCTCTTCCCAGATGCACTACACAAAGAGGAGGTGTTCAGGGCAGGCAACTTATTATTTCCTACCTGGCAGTGGTTTACTATCATGGCCTGGTGCTGGGCCCCTCCCTTTTCAGCTCCTTTTTATGGGTTGCCTTAACCTATTATATTGGGATTTCTTGAGAGCAGGTACAGTCTTTTACTTTTCTTTGTACAAGGTCTTAGTACAAGGGAGATATATTTCATAAATTTTCCCTGATTGCAACCTACTTCCTCAGCATCCTATCCATGGCCCTCAGAAACAATTTTCTTCTTGATGGCAAAGTTTTATAGCCTGTTCTGCAGTTTAGATGAAGTTGATGTTATAAAAGAAGATTCCCCATAGCTACCATTACTTTCATGCTAAGAAATTTATTAGGATTTTTAGAAAACGAAACTTCAAAGAATTCTCTATGAGACGACAAACAGTATTAATTATTATTTACTAATTATGAATTCTGGGAGAGAGATTTGAAGTATAAGGTTTGTTCTTTTAATTATCTTTAGGAGAAAACTTGCAAGAAAGAGTTATGCTTATTAAGAAATCATTACATTTCCTTTATTAAGGATTGCTACTAACCTTTGAGTTATACTTTGAGGATGCTTAATCAACAATTTTTACCTTTATTTAAATGTACTTACATACAGGAAACCAGAAGAAATCCAAAAACCATCTAATCTAACCCCTTTATCTTAGAAATGAAGGAAAGTGAACCTCAGAAGTTAAAGGATTTGTCCAAAGTCAAATACTTAAATGAGACCACCTAGATTGAAACCCAGGACCTCTAACTCTAAATAAAGCATTCTCTCTTCTCTTCCACTTAATGATAAACAAGTTTGCATTATATGAAACTTTCATGTAAAAAGTTATTTATACAATGTCAAAAGGATATTAATTTCCATAATAATTTTCAAACTGTATATCCTAAGGCTCTCTGGACCCTTTTCTCTTCTCTCTATGCTCTCTAACTTGGTAACTTCTTCAGTGTTCATGGGATTCATGATTTCTATAAAGGTGACTCTCAGATCTATATAACAATCAGTATCTCTCTCTCTCCTGAGTTCAAGATAGGCACCTCCAATTGTCTGTTGGACATTTCCACCAAGGAAAAATCAATTATGTCCCAAAGTAATCTCATTATATTTCTACAAAAACCTACAAACTCTTCCAAACTTCCTTATTATTTTAGAGATCGTCACCATCCTTCCCATGTCCAAAACCTTAGAATAATCCTCAACTTCTCACTTTCCCTCAAGCCACACATTCGGTTAGCTGACGTGTCATTTCTACCAACATTATTTTTCTTGAATTTGGATACTCATTACTCTAGGTTTCCACTCTAGTTCAGATTCTTATCACTGAGGCTGGAATAATGGAAAAACCTCTTAATTGAACTTTCTAATTCAAATTCTGACCTCTTTAATTCATTCTCTAAAGAGCTATCAATATGATTTTTCTAAGAGGCAAGTCTGACCAGGTCACTCCCCTACTCAACCTGCCAATCAAATCTGAATTTCTGTTTGGCATTTGAAGATAGTTACAAGCTGACCCCAACCTCCCTTTCCATTACTTCCTTTTCTACCCTTTGACCTCTTCACTCTACAGCCTAGCCAAACTGATTTTCTTGTGTTTTCTTACATATGATACTCCAACTTGTCTCCATACACTTACACTGACTGGGTGTTCTTATGGAGAAAATGTACTCCTTTTTTCACTGCTTTCCTTGTTTCCTTCAACTCTACTCAAGTGTCACTTTTACAAGGTTTTCTTGATTCCCTTTCTCCTAACCTTCTCCCTTCCCCATTCACTTTATACTTATTTTGTAAATGTAATTTGTGTTCTCCAATAGAATGCAAGCTACCCGAGGGCAGGGAACATTTCATTTTTGTCTTTGTATACCCGTCCACTAGCACAGTTTCTGGGAAATAATAGGAGGTGCTTTAATAAATACTCATTTCGTGTAAGGACTTTTATTTAAAAAAAAGTTAATCCTCAAACCATTTAGCTCAAGATTAAAAAAATGCTAGTTGAATTTTTATAACTTGTATTTTAAAATATTTTGAAGATACTTCTAAAGTTGATATTAAATAACTCATTTCTTACCCTATCGTCGGATTGATGTTTGGATCAAAACTGTCTTCTACAAACCGCCATACAATACTTGATTTACCTACACCTGTATCCTGAAAAATAAGGATTTTGTGAGTGAATATTTACTTATTACACTGACAACCAATTTTTTTGTGAAAGTTTATGGATTTTCAATAAAAAACAAACAACATCAATAAGAGTATATACAAAGGATAAGTCCATTTAAGAACTCAGTGAAACATTTAGGGGATTTGAAGATATCTTAAAATGGGAAGTTCTGTGTAGTCTGTAAATAACAAGATTTTAAAGAAACAATTATTTGTGGAAGAAATGAAATTTTTCTATGGATGAAAAATAAGAGCTCCAGAAGCAGTTCTGGGTAAATTTTGACTATTTCTAACCACACCCTAATTAATAAAGGATTATCTATACAACATGTGCAAAATGTTTTAGGGACAACTCAAGAGAGCCCAAATACCTCCTTACAGGCTGTGGAAAGTATGCTTCAAACTGCAAATGTGTAGAAAAGAGACAGGAAGCTGAAGTTTCAGCATCACTTTTGGGTTTCCTGATAAGATAGTAATCACGTTTTAAACTCTGTATCTTCACATTTTTTTTCTGCACGTTAAATTTGGAGTTTCAGAAATGCATTCCACAGTTATATGTTCTTTTAAAAAAAATAGGCCAGAGAAACTGGGAGGAAATGTAAATCACAATGAAGAACAATTTGTAAAGAAGCAACTTCCTGTCACTTGCATTTTTGTTAAGATTTAATGTAGTAATCCTGGTTTAGATTTAGATGTTTGGGAAAGTTGTTTCTTAAAAAATGTTCAGGGGGCAGCTAGGTGGCGTAGTCAGGAGTACCTGGGTTCAAATCCGGTCTCAGACACATAATAATTACCTAGCTGTGTGGCCTTGGGCAAGCCACTTCACCCCGTTTGTCTTGCAAAAACCTAAAAAAAAAATGTTCAAGAACAACCAAGGAGGTAGGTACCAAGGATAAACAGGAAGGTGAGAGGTCAAGAAAATGCCTGATGAGATCCTTCTCAAGGTGAGTAGGACTAGTAGGGAAGCAAGGTTTTTGCTTTCTTAGGGAGAGAGTTCAGAAAATTGGGAAGATGGTCATCGGTTTCATTTCTTAATGCTGCCAAATGCAATTGCATTTTTATTTTTATTTTTGTTTTTGTTTTTGCAAGGCAAACGGGGTGAAGTGGCTTGCCCAAGGCCACACAGCTAGGTGAAATTGCATTTTTAAGGCACTTTTAGCAGTATGAAGCACTTAGTAAATGTTTGTTAAAAGCTAAAAAAAATCCAAGTGAGAGAGAAAGTCTAGGGGTGAAAGGGAAAGTGTAAAGGAATGGGGGTGTGCAAGATGGCATCAATCAGGGTCGGCAGAGTCAAGGGGCCAGGTGGGTGCTGGAAAATGTGCATGAAATCAGGCTCGGCAGAATGAAGGGGCAGGTTGCGAGCCCGTGGGTGAGCCGGGAAGGGGGAGGGGGAACAGGGGCCGGCGGGCCGGGCAGGTGCACCAGGCGCTCCCGACTCTCCGGAGCCGGGAGCGGCGCACGGGCTCGGGAGGCCGCCCGGCGCGGGGAGGCAGGCCAGGCCCGAGGGAGAGGAGGCCCGGCTGGGTCGGGCCCGGGAAGCCGGCTCCCGCCCACCCCGCAGCCCCGCCGGCGGGGCGGGGGCCACTTACCCCCAACAGACAAACTTTGAGCTCCCTCAGCGCCATGTCCAGGGAGCCCGGCCTGCCGCCGCCGCCGCCGCCGCCCTAAGGAGAGGGAGTGCCCCGGCCCAGCACGGACATCCCCCGGCCAAGCGGGCTCCGTCCTCGGCGCGGGGCGAGGCGGCGTCCGGAGGCCCTGGGCGCCCTCCCCGCCGCCGCGCCGCCGGGGCCTCTTCGGGGCCGCCGCCGCCGCCTTCGCGGTCTCGCGTGGGATGGCCTCGGAGCCCGCCGCCCGCCTCAGCAGCCGGAGCCGCCGCCGGGCCGGCCGCGTAGCCACCGCGGAGCCGCCGCCGCCATCTTGGGGAGCCCGGCGGGTCACCTGACCCACCCTCCCACCTCGGGAGCCACCTTCGCCCGCAGGAAGGGGGGGGGAGGCGGCGGGGGCGGGGGCGGCGCGGTCCCCAAACCTCGGCGAGGCGCGGGCGGGGCGGGGCCCCCCGAGGCTCCCTCCGCCCCCGGGCCTCGGCCCCGGCCGCGTGACGGGCGCGCGGAGGCGTGGCGAGGGGATGGGCCGGGCGGGGCCGGCCGCTCCTCCCCTCCGCCGGACTGGCCCAGTGGGTGCCCCTCCCGCCCCCCCCCGCCCCCCGGCCGCTTCCTTCGGGCCCGCTCCAAGATGGCGGGTGAGTGGGGCCGCAGCTCCTCCGGCGGCGGCCGCGGCCGCCGCCCCCTCCTCCTCGCCCCCCCCCCGGCCCCGCGCCCCCCGCCCCGGCCCCCGCCCCGGCCCCGCGCCGCTGGTGATCCTTGTCTCTCTTGGTTTCAGAGATCCCCTTGTATTTTGTGGACTTGCAGGATGACTTAGATGACTGTAAGTAACAGTCCCGGCCCCCGCCCTCCGCCGGCCCCCCTGCAGTGTGGGGGCGCGGGGGGCGCACGCCCCCCCGGACTGCGGCCATGACAGTTGCTGGGCTTCGGGAGGCGGCGGGCTGGGCCCCCGCCGGCCCGGTTTGGACTTGGGATTTGGGGGAGGGGCGGCGGGGCGGGGCGGGCCGGGGCCCCCCCGGGGAGGCATCTGCCCTGCGTTCTTGCGCGGAGGAAGTGGGGAGACGACGGCGGGGGGCCCCCGGCACTTCGCCGCTTAGTGGGGGGAGGAGGGGCCCTGGCTTCCGCCGGGGGATCGCCGGGGGGGGGGGGGGGCAGCCGGAGCCCCGCGGCGGCGCGGGCCGGCCCAGCTCCGGGCCCGGACTCCCCAGGCCAGGCGCTGCTCTCCTCGGACTTGTCCTCGGCCCCGCGGCGGGGCGGGCCCCGGAGGCTCCGGCCCCTCCGGCCCCGCGAGCCCCGGGCTGGAGGCCCGAACTTCCGCTCACGGCCCCCTCCCCAAGGGGCCAGTGTCTTTTGTTGTTAGTGGAATCATTTTAAAGGCGAGTCCTGAATGGTTCATGCGTGTTTTATGAACAATTGGAACTTTTTCATTTCAAGAAAAAAATGGACAGGTGAGGAAAACATTCAATATTATTTTCATCATTAAAAACTTTTTCTTTTAGGGGGCGGCTAGGTGGTCCGGTGAATAGAGCACCGGCCCTGGAGTCAGGAGGACCTGAGTTCAAATCCGATCTCAGACACTTAATAATTACCTAGCTGTGTGGCCTTGGGGAAGCGTTACAGGAAAAAAAAGCAATTTTTGTTGATCTTCCTCATTGCTTCTTTTAAAAACATTTCTACCCCTTCTTAATGGTACATATTAGGCATTTGAGATTTAAAAGAAGACAAAGGGAAACGTAAAATTAGACAACCTTTACTGAATCCAAGGTTACATATATGAGGTGAGATAATTTTGTTTCTATATGCTTTTTAGCATATTTTTTATTATTTGGGTGCAGTGGTGTACTTTTGACTTAAGGTCAGAGCTTTTAGCAGGTGCTTACTAAATAGTTGTTGATGGTGTCTGAGGTTTTATTTTCTATCATTGGTTTTAGGCAAATTTGACTTCTTTTTAGAAGCATGAAACAATGTGACCTGCCTTTTAATTCAATCATATTAGAAAAGTGTATTTTAAATTAACATACTAAAACAGCCTAAATTCTTCTCCTTTAAAATACTGGATATAAAGATAGCCTTACATGCAACAGCATAATTGGTTTTATATAGGTGAAATGGAACTTTCACCCGGATAGCTCTGCTCATGCTTAAAGATGTTTAAGCAATTGGTAGACTGTAGCACTGTGCTATGGTCTTAAAAGGATGCACTCTGAAAAGTTTTGTGTGAAGACTAAGAATTTAAATTTATCTTCAAGATATTTTGAATATGTACAAGTTTTACTTGTGCAAACAGGTGACTTTTTTATTCACCTATGTTTAGGAATAATTCTGAAATCTTGGATTCAGATCTAAGCTTTGCAGACATGTAAAGATGACACTTTAGTTCTAAATGATTCATGACAGGGTTCTAATAATTTTGGAGATAGCTTATTATTTTTATAATTTGTTTTATATGAGTGGAACTATAACCTGATGGTGTTACTAGCCATGGAAATGATTGTGTCTACAATAATTAACATCCAGAGTCAGGGCATGGATTTAAAATTTGAATTAGACATTGCAATAGTATATTAAATTATAAAATCATAGAATTTCAGAAGTGAGAAGAATTATACTCAAGCACAGTGAACTTTGTGATTCTATTTTAACTGCTCAGTTTGCTCCTAGGTTGGCGCTAAATTGTCAGAACTTAAAGTAAATGATGGAGATGGTTTCAGAAAAACTTAGTAAGTTAGCAAAGTGAACAGAACCAGAACAGTTTACACAGAGCAAAATTGTAAAGATAAGTCAACTGTGAAAGACTTAGCAATTGATCGACATCAAGGATTAATGATGAAGCATGCTATCCATCTCCTCAGAGTACAGAGTAAAGCATTTTTTTCCCTTTTTCTTGCTCTCCCTCCCCTCCATTTGTTTTATATGACATCCTATTAGCAATATATTTTCTATTTCTTGCCTTCTCAATGGATGGAGGGACAGAATTTGAAATAAAACAAAATAAAATTGAATTTAAAAACAAGAAAAAAATTTTCAAGAAATAGATTTCTTAAATCTAAGTTGAACTTCCATTCCACGACTTTTTTACAAACTAAAAGAAACTCTTCTCTCTGAACTGGTGTTTTAGCCATTCTAGGTACTAGTCTTATATTCTGTTACTTAACAAACAGTGTCTTCTATGTGTAAAGAACTATAATTCTTGACACAGTGTAATAAGGAACATGTAAAGATATAAGCAGTAATAAGTGATACAAGGAAAAGTTTGTTAGGTGTACAGAAGAGGTCCAAGCAAAATACTGTGAGAAATGTCATAAGAAAAGGAAGTGTTCAAGAAAAAGGCAACATTAGGGAAAAGACTGGACTAGAGTAGCTGAAACTCCTGGAAATGGGGGGGGGTAACTTAGGATCCTTCAGACTCTATAACACTAGATGTGCTTGGGGAGAAAAAAAACAGATGGTGTCTTCAAAGATGCAGTTGTCACCTACCTTTGTTACAGTGTCATCATTGCTCAGCACCTTGATATTCTTCATGCCCAAGAATTGAAGTGCTTCCCACACATGAAATTTTTCCCAGAGGTAGGAATAATCTGGGGGACACAGCTATGTAGGGAAAGCCCTTTAGGTAATGAGATACCCAGAACTCTTCTGTTCTGTTACTCAGCTCTTCTTCCTGACTTTTCTTCCCTATTTTCCACCAGCTCAGTATATACAGTATAAGAGCAAGTTAAGTTACACCCGCCCAGGGGCCTTGGTTCTCATAGCTTTTTTCATGTTGCCTACAGGCAATCTCAGAAAAAGATCAAGTCTGTGCTTTCCTAGAATTATTCAGTGTCACCAGTTTGTTCTTGCTTCAACCTTCCCTGATCCTGGTAACAATGAAATAAGCAAAAAAGCAGCCTGAGAAGAATCTAAATTGAGAATAGGGAAAAGAAGACCCAAGTAGTTCCTTTTGACTGGAACATAAAGTATATGAAAGAGAGTGATGTGAAATGACTGAAAAGAAAAACCAAAGTCAGAATGTCAAAGACCTTGAATCAAGATTAGAATATTTTATTTACTATTCTGCAGTAAACTAATTGGAGTTTTTGAGAGATGTGATCAGTGGTGCCTTATGAGGACTATGATGGTTGATTTCAAAGCCTTTGAATGGGAAATAGATTGAAGACAGGAGAAATAGGAGGGGAGAGTAGCTGGGTCTCTGCAGAGGAGTAAATGCAGAGATATGTTGCAGGTGTAGAATGAGTTGTATTTGACAAATGGTGAGATGTAGGTAGGGGCTGATGAAGAAGAGAGTATCAAAGATAGCTTGTGGTTATGAGCCTAGTTAACTATAATGGTAGTGGTGACATGGGGAAAGGACATTATAGACTGAGTTTGAAATAGCAGGGCCACATTCAATTTATCTTCTTGTCACAGCCTCTCCTCATTCCAAGCCATTTCCTTTTTTTTTTTAATTTTTAATTTAAGGCAGTGGGGTTAAGTGCTTTGCCCAAGGTCACAACAACTAGGCAATTTTAACTGTCTGAGGTCGGATTTGAACTCAGGTACTCCTGACTCCAGGGCTGGTGCTCTATCCACTGCACCACCTAGCTGCCCCTCCAAGCCATCTTCTTAGTGGATCCCTATTACTTACAGGATCAAAAATACAAACCTTTGTTGAGTATTCAAAACCGTTTACAACCTGTCCCTTCCCTACCTTTCCATTCTTCTTACATCCTTACACTTACATCATAGTCTAATGACACTGGACTATGTGCTGTCCTTCACACAAGACATTCCATCCTGTGTCTGGACTTTCTTTCTGTGCCTTCCTCCTTTTTCCTCCCTTTATACTATTTTACACATGATGCTCTCATCAACTCCCATGCATTCAAATGTCTCCAGATTGATGATTTTCAGATCTATTTATATACTCTTAACACTCTACTGAACTGTGGACTTGTACCTCTAACTTCTTATCAAACATCTGAACCTGGATGTCCAATAGACATCATAAATTCAACACATCCCAAACTGAACCATCCCTTTCAAATTTCCCTCTTATGGGATTTCTGATTTCTGGGATTTACAACCTGGGTGTCACCCTTAACTCCTCACAATTGCTTACCCCTCTTCTATTGCCTGTTGCTTTCTCCTTTGCAACTTTTCTCAAATATGCCTCCTTTTCTCCTCTGATATTGCTGTCACTCTGGTTCAGGTCTACATCTCCTCTACCTGGACTGTTTCAATAGCCTAACTGATTTGGTTGACCTGCCACTAGCCTCTCCCCAATCCAGTATATTGTCTATTCAGCTATCTTAAAGTGCAAGTCTAACTATGTCATATCATTCTACTCAAACCAAGCACCTCCAGGATCAAATACAAAATCCTCTGGCATTCAAAACTCCTCATATTCCAGCTTTTAACCACTACCACCACTTCCCCACATACTCCTTAATCCAGTGACGCTAGCCTCCTTGTTCTTTGAACAAATTACCTCTCTCTGAATAATTTCTTTGACTGTCCCTTTGCCAACAGCAAATATATTTTTTAAATCTGTAACTGGATAAATAACATAAAAATGGTATCTAAATAGAATATTTCATTTGTTTAACACCCTTGAATATTCTGATCAAATGAAGTAATGGGAATTAGTTAAGATAACTAGATTTAGTCAAAAGTTCTGAATTGTTTTATACGCTGTGACTTAGTGACAATTCTGGGTTAACCACTTAATCTTTCTTCATTTCATTTTTTACTTCCCCTTATAAAGCTCCTCCTCATCTCCCCAAGGAGCACACCATCATCTCCTAGTAGAATGAGAACATCAGGGACCAGAGTATTATAAAAAGTCAAATTTTCCATTTTCTTTCTTTTACTTTTTTGTTCTTTTTTTTAATTCCATGAGGGAAAACAGATGTTGACAATTTCCTGAAATTATCCATTTGTTTTAAAAGTAGCTTTAAATGGACTCTTTTCATCATAGGTCAAGGCTATTTTAAGAAAACTATTGGAAACAGAAATCTTCACTCCAAAAACCAAAATGACCTAACTCAATTGAGGGGAAAAAAATGTAAATTGTTGCTTGTGGTGCCAATTTTTTATTCTTGATAGGAAAGAGCAAGTGATTGATTATGGAAGGAGTTTCTGTTCCATAATTGAAAAATTTTGGTGTGGGGCAGTTGGGTGGTACATCAGCCCTGGAGTCAGGAAGATTTGAGTTCACATTTGACCAGATATTGGATACTAGCTGTGTATGTCACTTAATTCCAATTGCCTCACTTAAAAAAAAAAAGAAGAAGAATTTGGTGACTGTACCAACAGTCAGTAGAATTAATTTTGTTTGTTAGGCATTTAATTTTGTGAGCTAAAATGAAAAACTTTTTTAGTTTTAAAGCATTCCTTATTATGGGGCTGTTTCAAAATTTTAAAACAGGAGGAAAACAAAATAAACATAGCTTTTTGTTTTATTTTACAGTACTTAATTTATAAAACTCTTATAGGCTGCCTAGTATAGAGAACTATTAGCATATTCAAAGTAACACTGTTTTCACCTATTAAGAATCTAAGTAGTCTCCATATATGTAGCTAGATGATACTTAAATCCTTTGGCCATATAAAAAACAAACAAAAAATTTAAATATTTTCACTACATAATGAGAAGACAAGACTCATTGGAAAAGACCCTGATGTTGGGAAAGATTGAAGGAAAAAGAGCCAACAGAGGATAAGATGGATAGATAGGGTCATGAAAATAATGAGCATAAACTTGGGCAGACTTAAAGAGGGATTGGTGAATAGAAGGGCCTAGAGTGCTATGGTCCAAAGAGTTGGATATGACTGAACAGCAAAAGTCTCCCCCTGGTTCTTGTCCCTCCCCCTTCTGATATAATTTAGAGACATAATAGACAGGAATAGTGTCATCTATGAATCTACTTAATGCCTTTAAGTTCTTAGATCTTGGGTAACTTGAGTATTTGTTTCCTGTTGATCAGTATTCTGAATTATAAATAATCCCAGATTTTGGAATCAGTGCCTACTGCCACAAATCAAAGAAACTGAATAGTGTGAAAAGGACAGTTATTGCTCATGAATTAAATTGTAGCAAATAAAGAACCATAACATGAAGATAGCATATGTCATACAGTTTATATAATTCATGACAGAAAAGATGTTTAGCTTTTTTTTTTGAGAGAAACATTTTAAAAGGGTGCTATATAGAGTAGCATGGAGAACAAGTGTTACATTGGTGATCTTTGTTTTAATTTAGCAAGCATTTATTAATCACCTACTATGTGTCTGGTGCTGGAAATAGAAAAACAAAGAAGTTCCTGCACTTAAGTTGATCACATTCTTCTAGAGGTTGGGACGACCAACTCATAAACTAATAAGTAAATACAGAATATATATTGAAGTAAATATAAAGCAATTGGGGGACAGTGCTGAGACCTGGTTGGGGGTAGTTGCCCCCTAGAGTCTTGTAAGTAAAGCCTTTAATGTAAAAGAGTACTTGTAGTCGAACCTTGCAGGGACCTAGGGATTCCAAGAGGCTGAGGAAGAGCCTTCCAGATTTGGAGCAGACTGAATGCAAAGGTAGAAATGAAAAATTCAGTCTACTATGGGGAGAAAAGCATGGAAGATAATTTGACTGGAATATAGAATGCATAGGGGGAATAATGTAAAATCTGTCTGTAAATACAGACAAGAGCAGAGGTATAAAACTTACAGGGCAACACTCTCCAGTTCCTGAATCATATTCAAATATAATTGAGAAATATTCAAAAAAAAGAAATGCAATAAAACATTGATAATGTTAATATGTAGTTTTTAAAGTTAATATGTAACCCGAGGGATCTACTAGATTAGTCAAATGATGAAAAACTTTAAATGTTAAAGACAAAGTTTATATTTTAATCTTGGCAACTATAGGGAGCAAGTACAGCTTCTTGAATAGGGGAGCAATATAGTCCTATCTATGCTTTAGGGTTATCAATTTGGCAGCTCTGTGGAGGAGGAATAAGAAAGGAAAGAGACTGGTGGTAGGGAAACCAAATAGGAGTCCCTTGAAATAGATCATTAAAGCCTGAAATAGAAGGATAACTGAAAGGAGAGAATGGGATAGGTGCAGAAGGTGTTGCAAATGTAGATATGACTTGGAAACTTTAATTGAATTGGATTATAGGGTTGAAAACTGTAGGAATATTTATGATTCTATCATCCTTTGTTATTCTGGGAGCTCTTTGAAAAAACAAAAGGAAGTAAATATTAATAAATGAGACTTAAGTTATTGAGAAGAATGGTATATGTTGTAGTTTATCTTAATTTTAGCAAAGTTTTTTTTATAAAGTATCTTATGCTTTTCTTATAGAAATGAATTAATGAGAATATAATTAGATTCAGAACTCATTTGATGACTGGAATCATAGAGTGGTATATTGTCATTGTGATCTCATCAGGAGTACTCCAAGGATCTGGACTTGACTCTGAGCAGTTTAGTCTTTTTAAATCACTTAGATAATTGATATGGATGAAATGCTCATCAAATTTGAAGATGATGCAAAGCTGGAAAAGATAACATTGAATAGAAGTGTGGACCCCAAAAGATCTTGACACCCTAGAGCATTAGTTTAAATTTAATTAGATAAAATGAAATGGGCATAAATGTAAGTTTTAACAAAGAGAGCAATTTCACAAGGATGGGAAAGCCAGGCTTATATATTTATTTTGAAAAAGATCTAGGAGTTTCACGAACTGAATGCCCAATATGAGTCAGCAGTTTGTTGTGGAAGCAAGAAGACCTAGTGCAGTCTTGGGCTGCATTGTAAGGCATAGAAAACATTCACTGTACTTTGCCCTCATTAAAGCTCATTTGAAATATAGTGTTTAATTCTGTATGAGTACCTCTTGTTATTTTTATTTTTCCCAATTGAGATTTTATTTTTCCAAGTACATGTTATAAAATTTTTCAACTTTTTATCTACATGCATATGCATATTTATAAGTTTTTTAATTTCCTTCCACCCTTCATTCCTGTCCCCCCTCCCCTCGATGGCATACAGATGGCCAACATTGTACATGTACATTTATGTACAACATGTTTACAGATCTGTCACTTTCTATATGAGGAATTAGGACGGAGGAAAAAGAAAGAAAACCATGAGATAGGAAAGAAAAACATAAAGAGAAAATTTTTTAATTTTTAAAAAGTGAATGTAGTGTTCATATAGATTCTGTAGGTTTTTGTTTTGCTTTGTTTTTCTTCTTCTGGATATTGATAACATTGTACAGATCTCCCAGGGTTATCCTAGCTCTATGAACTGCTGAGGGGAACAACATCCATCAAGGCTGATCAGCTCACATTGTTACATTGTTGTTAATGTATACAATGTTCTCTTGGTTCTGCTCTCTTCTCTTGGCATCAATTCCTGAAATTCATTCCATGCTTCTTTAGTCTGTCCATTCATGATGTCTTTTTTTTTTTTTTTTTTTTTTTTTAGGATTTTGCAAGGCAAATGGGGTTAAGTGGCTTGCCCAAGGCCACACAGCTAAGTAATTATTAAGTGTCTGAGGACGGATTTAAACTCAGGTACTCCTGATCCAGGGCCAGTGCTCTATCCACTACGCCACCTAGCTGCCCCCATGGTGTCTTATAGAACAAATGTACTCCATAACATTCATACATCATGATTTGTTCGACCATTCTTGAATTGATGGGCATAACCTCAATTTCTAGTTCTTTTCCACTACAAAAAGAACAACTGTGCGTATTTTAGAACATGTGGAACTTTTCCCATTTTTAATTATTTCTTCTTAATATGGGCTAGTATTGGTATTACTGGATCAAAGGATATGATCAGTTTTATTGCTCTTTGGGCATAATTCCATATTGCTCTCCAGAATGTCTGAATCAGTTCACAACTCCACCAACAGTTCATTACTGTCATTACTGTTCTTAACCTCCCCAACATTTATCATTTTCTCCTTTTGTCATTTTAGCCAATCTGATAGTTATGAGGCAGTATCTTCTTATAGTTATTTTAATTTTAATTTCTCTAAGCAGTAATGATTTGGAGCATTTTTTTTCATATGATTAAATATCACTTTAATTTCTTCATTTGAAGTACATTTTTCTTCATGGAGTGGTTTAAGAAAGATAAGATGGAGAGTTTCCAGAGGAGGACACCAGAATACAGAATGTCCTTGAGTCCTTATCATATAAGGAACAATTGAAGGAAGTGAACTATTTAACCTGGAGAAGAGAAAATTAAGAGGATAGCTTTATTCAAATATTTTGAAGGGCTGTAATTTGGAGAAGAGATTTGATTTGTTTTATTTGACTTTAAATGGTGGGATTGGGAGCAATGAGCAAATTTTGCAGAGACAGATTTACGCTTGATGTCAAGAAAGACCTACCACAGGGAGCTGTCCAGAATTGGAGTGGGCTGCTTCAAGAGGTGATGGGTCCCTTGATGGGAGGTCTCCAGGAAGAGACTAGATTTCTCCACTTAATGGGAATGTTAATAGTGGGTGATGCCTTCCTTATATGGGTTAGATTAGATAATTAATGCTCATTCAACTCTCAAATTTTGTAATTCTGGGAATGAATTATTTGAGTTTTCCAAAAACTTTTAGAGCAACTTCTGTAGGCTATAGGAGCAGAAGTGATATTATATTAGACCATTTCAAAGGTTTATTTTCCTTTAAATCTGGCACCAAGCATCCTAAGGGATAACTTGTTAACCCTTTTCTTGGGGGTGTCAGCTTTAAAAGATCAGGGTTATACTTTTAGCATTTATTCATTTCCCTTCATAACCTATTATGACTCTCTTTACTAAAAAGATCAGAACTCAATTCATGTATCTTTAGAACTAGAAGTTGCTTTAAAGGTCATTTAGTCTAATGTTGTCATTTTACATACTGTGATAGGCAAAAGTGGTATTGAGGGGGGCAAGTAGGTGATGAAGTGGATAAGAACACTGACCCTGGAGTCTGGAGTACTGGAGTTCAAATTCATCCTGACACTTAATACAGTATCTGTGTGACCTTGGGCAGGTCACTTAACCCCATTGCCTTGCAAAAAAAAAGTTTTATTGAGGAAAGACACTGAACTTTTAAGTCTCAGAAAACTTGGGTTCAACTTTGCCTCTTTTTACCTGCTGTAATACCATGAAGTCAGTTTTCATCTCTGAACAAAAGTTTTTTCATCTGAAGATCATTTTTCTAAACAATGAATAGAGCACATTACTATGTAGATGTAGTTATTATTACAAAGAAAGTTTTTAGTGAATTTGTACTTGTTGAAAGAGGGTAGTGAGGAATAGAATAGAGGGAAATACTGCTAGTAATAGCAACTGTGGGAAAAATATTGAAGCAACTTCTTTGGTGGGCTTATGATTAAAGAAGGCAATTCATCCCAGAGACAGAGCCATTGGAATCTGAACACAAACTGAAGTACATTTTTTTCTCTCACTATTCTTGAGATTTCTCATCTTGGGGGAGGAGGGGGGGTTTATGTTTACTCTCATAACAAGATTATTGTAATAATATAAAATAAATGTGCCCCTCAAAAGTGGGTAATGACCATTTGGAAATCATTGCTGAAGATTTTATACACACACACACACACACACACACACACACACACACACACACACACGGAAATTATTACTTGGTTCTTTAATGAATTAGAAAAATTCATGGTTTATGAAGGAAACTGGAGACATTCTTACCTTTGAGAGGAATTATTATGGACCATATTTGTGTTCATCCACAAAATCCTATAGTATTTTATCTATTTCTTTATAGTATTATTTATGATTATATCTGAGCCAAAATTTTGAATTTGATGTATTATAATTGGTCTTACCAATGCGGCATTTCTTATATAGAATTTTAGAGCAAGAATCATCAGAATTGGTAATACTAGATATTTTGCTCACTCAGAGAAAGGGATGTGGATTAAAATATTTATTGTAAATAACATGTCATAATATCTCATATCTTTCCACTTTTCTAATTTGAAGCACAATCACACTCCACATATCCAGTCTAGTGACTACACTTAAAGTCAATAATTTTTCAATTATTAGTTAGAGCAGTGTTGCTTAATCTCTGAATAATTTAGGTAAAAAAAATAGGATAGTAAGGTTTTTTTAAAAATACATTTGTTGCTATTATTTTTATTGTTTTCATAGATCTGTTGAGCCTTGTATTGATAGGAGGAGGAGCCTAATCTTTTTTGCTACTCTTATTTGTACTTTGAACAATGCATTTTGTCAAATGGACTTAAATTAGGTTGATTGTCAGAACTCTGATAAAACAAGTAAATTATCAAAAGTATTCAGTAGCAGAGCACTGAAAAAGATCAACCTCTGATTCTATGTAGCAGCCTAATGTATCCTCTTTAAGCATCCTTTTTTTATATGAAAATTTGAGACTCTCAGTTTGTCAGTAAGCATTGAAGTACTTAACATATGCAGGAATCACTTTGTACTGAGAAGCAAAATAAAAACCAATCGCAGCCCTCAATGGAGAGCTAATCACCCAAATAGCAAGATAACATAAAACCAGTAAAAAAAAACAGTTATTTAGCACTGCTCTATATCAGGAGTTACGTGCCAGAAAAATAAAGGGAAAAGACAGTTCCTACTCACAAGGAGTTCACATCTAATGGAGAGACAATATACAAACAACAATGTTCAAATAAACTACCTACAGTTTGAAAATAATTGGAATAAATTTGAAATAATTAATAACTCCATAATTCAGAGGGATTGAGAAAGGTTTCCTATAGAAAGGTAGCTTTTTATCTGGGACTTGAAACCCAAGGCTTGGAGATGAAGAGGGAGAATATTCTGGACATGTTTCTTGTGTGAGATACAGCATATAAGTTAGT
The DNA here is from genome assembly GCF_037893015.1 of Macrotis lagotis. Taxonomy (NCBI): domain Eukaryota; kingdom Metazoa; phylum Chordata; class Mammalia; order Peramelemorphia; family Peramelidae; genus Macrotis; species Macrotis lagotis. The sequence goes on along the minus strand of NC_133658.1, from coordinate 263,342,123 downwards.
GTCACTGAGCTGCTAAGAATATGGGGAGTATAAAATCTGAGAAGATTGGAAAGATAGGGAGATAATAAATTTTCAAAGGCTTTGAATGTCAAACAGAATTTTGTATTTTATCCTGGACTAGGGACCCACTGGAGTTTGAATGGAGGATGAGAAGATGATATGTTCAGTCCTTTGATTTAGGAAGATCACTTTCATAAGTGGGGGGGGGGTGTGGAATGGGGCAAGAGGAGTAATCTGGAGCAGAGATACCAAGCAACAAGCTATTGAAATAGTCCGGGCTTGAGGTAATGAGGGCCTACCTCAAGGTGGTGACAGTTTCAGAGCAGAGAGGAGAGTATATGCAAGAGAGCTAACAAAAATAAAAATCAACAGGCATTAGCAAAAGATTGAATTATAGGGGAATAAGAGGGAGAAATCATATAGGATATAATCTTAATAACATACAAGATAATATGCTCCTCTTTTTTCCTTTAGAAAGATTTTATTAATTTTGAGTTTTACAATTTTTACCCTTTTCTTGCTTCCCACCCCCCACAGAAGACATTCTGTTAGTCTTTACATTGTTTCCATGATATACATTAATCTCAGTTGAATGTGATGAGAGAGAAATCATATCCTTAAGGAAGAAAAATAAAGTGTAAGAGCCAGACATTGTACTAAGCACTGAGGAAACTGAGAAAGGCAAAAATGCAGTTCCCATCCTTAAGAAACAAACATTCTAATGGTAGAGACCAAATACAAGCAAGTATATTATATAGAAGATATACCACTGTAAATGGAAAACCCTCTCCAAGAGAAGGCATTAATTTGCACAGAGTCTTGAGTAAAACTACCAGGAGGCAGTTAGGAAGGAAAATATTTCAGGCACCAGGAATAGCAGTTGAAAAGGAATGGAATAGAGAAATTGTGAGCAGTGTCTTGTGCATGAATCAGTAAGGAGGTCCATATCTATCCACTGTGTAGCATATGGAGACAAGTTAAGTGTAAGCAACCTATAAAGATAGGAAGGGTCCAAATTGTGAAATGTTTTAAAAGTCAAAAGGTAGATTTTATATTTGATTCTGGAGATCATAAGAATCCCTGGAGTTCATTAAATGGCAAGATTACATAGATAGAGCTGAACTCTAGGATCATCACTTTGACAACTGATTAGAAAATGTCAGAATAGGAAAGGATTTGAGGAAGGCAAGAGACTAACCAGAAGGCTATTAGGGTTGTCTAAAAGGCAGCTGTGTGAAAGTAGAGGAGGACGTGTATGTGAAAGATGTTGTGAAGGTAGAAACAATAAAACTTGGCAACACATTGGAAAAATTGTCAGTAAGGAGTTGAGGATACAAGACTAAGGTGAATGGGAAAATGGTGGTATCCTCAACAGTAACTGAAAAATTCCAAATAAGGGAGGGTTTTGGGGAACAGGTAATGAGTTCACTTTTGGACATGCTGAGTTTTTAGATGTTCAATAGGTACTTGTTTTTGCAGGTCTAGGATTCAGGAGAGAAGTTAGAACTAAATAAATGGATAAAAGAATTATGTGCATAGAAATGATAATTGAATCCATAAAAGTGGCAGAGATCAAGAGACTACTAGTATTGGGTGAGTGGAAAAAAGGGCCCAGTATAGACCCTTAGGCAATACCTAGATAAACCTCCAAAAGAGAATGGTAAGAGACAGGAGATTACCTGGTCAAGAAATCCTAGAGTGAAGACAGTATCCAGAAGAAGAGGTGTTTGTGCCAAAGATTTCAGAGAAGTCAAGCAGGAAAGATTCAGAAAAGGCCATTAGATCTAGCAATTAAAAGATCCCTGGTAACTTTAGAGAGAATAGTTTCAGTTAAATGATGAGGTTTGGGAACAGGATTGCAGAGTTCAAAAAAGAGGGAGAGAAGAAAGGAGAGGTTTTAGGAACACTTATTATAGGTCTTTTCTAGGTGTTTAGCCAAGAAAGGGAGGAGAAATAAGATTTAGAACAATAGGCAAGATGATCAGATCAAATGAGGGTTTTTTTAAGGATGGAGGGGTATAGTGTACACAGATGAGAAGTATCTGGTAGATAAGGAGAGACTTTTAAACATTAATGAGATAATAGAGGAGGCAATCTGGTTTAAAAAAGATGGAACAGGATCAAGAGTATTATTCAGGGGATGAAAGAGAAGTCAATTCTTCCCCAACTAACCTCCAGGTATAACTGATGATGGCATTGGACTGCTGCTATTTAAGGAGCAAATTGATTCTAACTCTTCTGCAGTCAGAAACTGCCTTACATTGAGCTGGAAGGAAAACAGCAACAAATAGGTGTTTTGGGGGGTAAGGGGAAAGGAAATAATAGGGTCCAAGATGTAGAATCCCAATCAATTAATAATTTAGTAACCATCTTATCTAACCCTGGCCACTAGACAATGAAAAACAGTTGCTGTAGAAGCCAAGGACTGAAGATCTGACCTAGCCTAGGCTTTTCTCATTTTCTCATAGGATGATTTTAGAGGATACGTTGAGCCAAGGAACCTCTCTGCATTATAATACCAAGATACTTTATTCTGCCTGTACTTAGGTAAGGACT